>NW_011239370.1:0-590 GCF_000146605.3 Meleagris gallopavo | reverse complement strand
TGGGCTGCATTCAAGAGGAGCGACCAGCAGGGAGAGGGAGGTGATTGTCCCCCTCGACTCGGCTCTGGTGCGGCCCCATGTGCAGCACTGCGTCCAGGCCTGGGGCTCCAGCACGGGAATGATGTGGAGCTTTTGGAGCAGGTCCAGAGAAGGGCCACGAAGATGATCAGAGGGCTGGAGCACCTCTCTTAGAAAGAAATGTTGACGGAACTGGGATTGTTTCTGTGGGAAGAAGAGAAAGCTCTGGAGATAGCTCATGACAGCCTTCCAAGACTCAAAGGGAGCGCATAAGCAGGAGGGGGCAACGGCTGTTTAGGAGGGTGGATAGCGATAGGACAAGGGGAAATGGTTTTCAAGTGAGACAGGGGAGGTTTAGGTTGGTTATTAGGAGGCAGCTTTTCACGCACAGGGTGGTGACGCACTGGAATGTGTGCTTGAGAGTCACTTCCAGGATGATCTGCTCCATGATCCGTGACCAGCACAGAGGTGAGACTGACATGCTGGTAGTTGCCCGCGTCACACTTTCTATCCTTCCTAAGAGGTGTGCTGTCACCTTTTTTCTCCTCACCAGGGACTTGACCTGACTGCCT
>NW_011239369.1:0-428 GCF_000146605.3 Meleagris gallopavo | reverse complement strand
TTCTCCCCCAAAGAATGCTATTTCTCCCGGAAACAAAGCAGCTTTCTCACAAATGGGTGGCATTTTCCAACCAACTATGCTACTCTCTCCCAGAAAGAGCACTTTTCTGACAAGTACCTTCCCTTTTCTCTCAAAAATACTGCTAGACACTCCTCAAGAGGACATTTCCTCCCATCTACACCCCGTTTTCTCCCCAAAGGACCCTTTCACACCAAAAATACCACACTTGCCCTCCAAGAGAAGTCAGTCTTTCCCACAATTGTCCACTTTCTCCCACGTACTTGTCATTTTCTCCCAGAAATACCACATTTCACTTGGAACTTGGGCCTGTTCTTCCAAAAAGATGGTATTTTCTCCCAGGCATACCTGTTTTCTTCAAACTACCGCACGTTTTCTCCCAAAAAGACTAGATGCCAAGTCCAAATAGG
>NW_011239368.1:0-597 GCF_000146605.3 Meleagris gallopavo | reverse complement strand
CTGACGGGCTCTCAGAGCCATGTCCCAATGTCGTCTTCTTTTCTGCTTGGTTCAACAGCATTTTCTACCCCTTTGATCGGTTTTTCTTCTTTTTTTTCCATGTTGCCCGTTGGCGCTTTGTTGGAGTTTCCCGGATCCAAATGCACTCTTCTGACCACGTGTGATGCCAAAAGATGAGGTAGGCTCCCAAACAGGCTTGTGCTGAGTGCTGTCCATGAGTTGGAATTTCTAGTATCACCAGTTTGTGTTTCTAACCGACGTTGTTCAGTCCTGCATGTGAAGCTTTCTTCTTCTTTCTAGGATTGGCGCCTCCACCACCACATGCTGTAGGCGTTTTGGGCTGCCTGAGTTGCCGCGTTGAACGTGTCCTGTTACTCAGAAAGGCGTGGACGTTACAAGACAGGAAGATCTCTTCACTCCTTCAAGATGGGCCCAGTCCTCCACCAGATGCTGTTGGCCTTCTGGGCCCCCTGAGTTGCTGCATTGGCTGTGCCCTGATCCCTGGAGCGGGTAAGTGACATTGGTGTCCCTACCGGAAGGCGGTCTCTGCTTTCGTTGTCCTGTGCCCAAACGCTTGCAGCGTGGAACTGCGGCCCT
>NW_011239367.1:0-435 GCF_000146605.3 Meleagris gallopavo | reverse complement strand
CAGGTTATGGGGCTGACTCCAATGACGTCACGACAAGGAGGCGGAGCCAAGGATTTATTGGACACCGGATGGGGGGACAGAGGAAGGGGCGTGGCTTGGATCCGAGGGGCGTGGCTTCAGGCAAGAGGCGTGTCCCAGCGCAGGATGTAGACCCGCCCCCCTTCGTCACCCACAGCCAATCCAGGTGCGGCGTTGGGTGAGGGGTGTGGCCTCGGCGCCATGGCGGTGATGGGGGCGGAGCAACGGTAATGGGAGAGCTGCCGGAAGTGGAGGGGCGGGCTTAGCGGGGAAACGCCCACTTCCGGTCGTATGGCCACGCCTGCTCTCTTAGCTCCGCCCACCACTTGGCTTCCCAAAGGGGCCGATGGGAGCGACTGGTGGCCAATGGGTTGAACTGGTGGCCAACTGGGGGCCAACTGGTGGCCAAATGGGGGC
>NW_011239366.1:0-505 GCF_000146605.3 Meleagris gallopavo | reverse complement strand
TAGGAGTCTTCTTAGTAAGCAGTTTCCGCAGATTTTACAGAAGGTTTTGAAAATGAACACTTTTTACTACAGGAATCCATCAAGTTCTGTCAGATACTTGCATTATAAAAAATATTATGACTAATCTGTCACATATGATGCATGCAACTCTCAGCATTTCTTTTGTTGGTATAAGTAAAAAATTCCTTCATACAGTATGGAGCTTTCAATTGGATGTCAATCTGTATGACAACAGTTTACATTTACAGTATACAACTATTATAATTTTGGAAGACCTACAAATTGACTTGACAGGTATAAATTGCTAACCTAGCCAAAAGAAAATAAAAAAATTAAAAAAAAGAAAAAAAGAAAAAAAAGAGCATTAGATACAGATTGGTCTCTTAGGAATACCAAAGATCTGATGGAATTTTAGCACATGCAGTTAAGAAAATGATCAAAACAGGTATGAAGGTTTGAAACAGTTCGGATATTAGTTAATAAGAAACCGTTACAGTATTCATTC
>NW_011239365.1:0-456 GCF_000146605.3 Meleagris gallopavo | reverse complement strand
AGCAAGTGACAACAGTAAGACCACATCACGTTTTGCCTTGTGGCATTACTACGTGACCATGGAGAAGATATGAAGGAGTGGCATAAACAACCTACTCCTGTACTTCAAGCACGGGTAAGAGAGTTACAAGACAAATCAACCACCAAGGTGAACTTCTCCAAAAAGGTGATTGCTCCAGTTGCTGCAGACAAGGAAGGTAACAAATAGAGGGGCCCTGCCCCAGCCAGGGGGGCGAAAGGGATAATAGAGTTTATTGGACTGTGTGGATTAGATGGCCTGGCACATCAGAATCACGAAAATATAAGGCCCTGGTGGATACTGGTGCACAGTGCACTCTAATGCCCTCGAGTCACCAAGGGACAAAATCAATTTATGTTCATGGGGTGACTGGAGGTTCCCAAGAGCTGACTATGTTGGAGGCCAATATCAGCCTCACTGGTAAAGACTGGCAAAAGC
>NW_011239364.1:0-464 GCF_000146605.3 Meleagris gallopavo | reverse complement strand
ACATCTCTCCGTGCAGTTGTTACGGCACTTGGAGCACCGCAGCTCTGCTGCCACCTGTTGGACACAATACAGTCATGAAGGCACTGCCCTGCATCCGGGCCTCTTTCTACAAACCTGTGCTCCTTGCTCGGAGCACATGGCTGCACTCTGTGCACGATGTTGCTTACCACCAGAGAAGGCTCAGGTACCCAACACCATTTTGGCTTCCATCTTGTCTGATAACTGCTCATTATGCACAGCCCTCATCTTTGCTTTGGTTTGGTGAGGTGGGGACTGCCATTGCTTCCTCAGTCCCACAGACCCCTTCCCATCCCACACTGCCATGGGAGATCAGGTTCTGGACCACCTGAGGACCCAAACATCCAGGAGTCTTTGGGTCCTGACGAGATGAGTCCCAGAGTTCCGAGGGAATTCACCGCTGCAGTCACCGAGCCACTCTCCATGCTATTTCAGAAGTCGAGGCA
>NW_011239363.1:0-401 GCF_000146605.3 Meleagris gallopavo | reverse complement strand
ACTTTTCCACTAAGTTGTCCAGGGTCTTAAAAAAGCCAGTGTATCCTGTTTGGTTTTTATAATATATTGAACAATATCTCAACTCAAATGCCAGATTAGCTCTGTGCTGTGTAACCACAAAAGGATTAAGAATAAAATCTGTCCACGAAGAAAGCTTGTACCTGAACACCATGTTAATCTGCTTCAAGCACTAGAAACACTACCATATTTCAACTACACGGAGAAGGTCACTGTTTGGACGCCCCTACCAGAGTGAAGAGCTGTTTATCCTTCCATGAGAAGGTTTCTCATTGCATGCTTACTTGACCACTCTTCTTTTTCTGGTTGTTCTGCTCTGATTTTATTATTATTATTTTATTTGTTGGTTTGGTTTGTTGCTGCTTTTCTTTATTTTCTTTTTT
>NW_011239362.1:0-358 GCF_000146605.3 Meleagris gallopavo | reverse complement strand
TTTTTCCACATCTTTCCTTTTTTTTACATTATTTCTCTTTTCCCCTTCATTTTTCTTTTTTCCCCCCAATTTTCCCCATTTTTTTCTTCTTCTTCCCCCACTTTTTTTCCTCCAATTTCTTCTTTTTTCCCCCAATCTCCCTTTTTTCCCCATTTTCCCCCAATTTTTTCTTCTACCCCAACTTCATTTTTCCCCCATTTTCCCCCAATTTCACCTTTTCCCCTTCCCCCAATTTCCCCCCATTCTTTTCTTCCCCCCCAATTTCTTCTTTTTCCCCTATTTCCCCCGTTTTTTTCCCCAATTTCTTCCTTTCCCCCCAATTTCTTCCTTCTCCCCCCAACTCCCCCCGATTTTATCT
>NW_011239361.1:0-422 GCF_000146605.3 Meleagris gallopavo | reverse complement strand
CTGGGAGGGAATTTTCTCGGAGTCGTGGTCTTTGTGGGTGCATATGTCCCATTTAGGGAAGGAAAGGAGTATTCTAGCAGAACTGCCATAGCATTTAGGGAAAATGTCCTATCCTTGGGAGAGAAGTGGTATTTTGTGGGAGAAGATGTCCTATTCTTGGTTGCAAGTGTCCTATTTGGTCTTGTCATCTAGCTTTTTGGGAGAAAACGTGCGGTAGTTTGAAGAAAACAGGTATGCCTGGGAGAAAATATCATCTTTTTGGAAGCACAGGCCCAATTTCCAAGTGAAATGTGGTATTTCTGGGAGAAAATGACAGGTACGTGGGAGAAAAGTGGACAATAGTGGGAAAGACTGACTTCTCTTGGAGGGCAAGTGTGGTATTTTTGGTGTGAAAAGGGGTCCTTTAGGGAGAAAACGGGGTG
>NW_011239360.1:0-425 GCF_000146605.3 Meleagris gallopavo | reverse complement strand
TTCTCCAATACAATGACATACCTCCCAGTAATGCTACCTTGGGCCCAAACTTTGGACAGCTTCTCCCACAAATACTACTTTCCATCCAAAAGAAGGACATCTTCTCCCCCAAAGAATGCTATTTTCTCCCGGAAACAAAGCAGCTTTCTCACACATGGGTGGCATTTTCCAACCAACTATGCTACTCTCTCCCAGAAAGAGCACTTTTCTGACAAGTACCTTCCCTTTTCTCTCAAAAATACTGCTAGACACTCCTCAAGAGGACATTTTCTCCCATCTACATCCCGTTTTCTCCCCAAAGGACCCCTTTTCACACCAAAAATACCACACTTGCCCTCCAAGAGAAGTCAGTCTTTCCCACAATTGTCCACTTTTCTCCCACGTACTTGTCATTTTCTCCCAGAAATACCACATTTCACTTGGAA
>NW_011239359.1:0-466 GCF_000146605.3 Meleagris gallopavo | reverse complement strand
CAAATAGAGACACTGCTACGGAAGGTGTAAAAGCAAAGGTTCAAATCTCTTGGTGTGTACTATCAGATATTCTTTTATTTTCTTGCCTACATAGAAATAAAGGAAATTAATCCAATATTCATTGCTGTTGGACTGAAGGGGTCAAAAGAATGGGAGAGTAGCAGCTGACCTCCGTTTACGTCTGTTTACGGGGGTGGATAGTGATTGGATACGGGGGAATGGCTTTTTAACTAAGACAGGAGAGGTTTAGGTTAGATAGTAGGAGAAAGTTTTTCACACAGAGGGTGGTGACACACTGGAACAGGTTGCCCAAGGAGGCTGTGGGTGCCCCATCCCTGGAGGCATTCAAGGCCAGGCTGGATGTGGCTCTGGGCAGCCTGCTCTGGTGGTTGGCGACCTTGCCTGTGGCAGGAGGTTGAAACTAGGTGATCACTGTGGGCCTTCTCAACCCAGGACGCTCTGTGAT
>NW_011239358.1:0-336 GCF_000146605.3 Meleagris gallopavo | reverse complement strand
GCCAAAAAAATAAAATCTCCAGCAATGCCAAACAAGCACCCAGGACAGTACAATTCCCACACTAATGTTTTCTATACTGCAGTGATAGTTCATCTCTTTCCGCGTGCAGGATTTTTATGCCTCACATTAAATCTGCTTTCAGTAATGATTAATTCTAGCTTTGTACTTTCTTTTCTTTTACTAAACTCAGATGAACCAACATTTTCTTTTTTTTTTTTAATTAACATAGAAAGGTGGAAGCTGTTCAAATCCTTCAATGCTTTAATTCTGTCCTCCTGTTAACCACCAGTTTCAGAACTTCTGCCAGTTCCGTTTTCACTTCCTGAAGCACGTGAC
>NW_011239357.1:0-339 GCF_000146605.3 Meleagris gallopavo | reverse complement strand
AAGAAGAAAAGGAAAAAGGAAAGGAAAGGAAAAGGAAAAGGAAAGAAAGAAGAAAGAAAGAAAGAAAAAGAAAAAAAGAAAAAAGAAGAAGAAAGAAAGAAAGAAAAAGAAAAAAAGAAAGAAAAAGAAAGAAAGAAAATAGAAAGGGGGAGAGGGAAAGAGAAATGGAAAGAAAAGGAAAAGAGTAAAAGGAAAATGTAAATGGGAAAAGGAAAGACCCACCACCAAGAATAAAATGAGACCGGAAGAGTTTAGAATAGCTTTGAGGCTCCTTTTCTCAATGGTCATAAGCATATACTGTTGAATGATTGCAAGGTTTTGCTATATCCTATAATGGAT
>NW_011239356.1:0-310 GCF_000146605.3 Meleagris gallopavo | reverse complement strand
AAACCCATATACATTGATGAGTAAAATCCCAAATGAAGATAGATGGTTTAGCGTTACAGATCTGCACGACGCCTTTTGGTCTTGTCCCTCAGATCCAGAGAGCAGAGAGATTTTTGCCTTTGAGTGGGAAGATCCTGAGAGTGGGCGAAAACAGCAGTATCGCTGGACGGTTCTCCCTCAGGGATTTGCAGAATCACCGCATTTGTTTGAGCAAGTGTTAGAGCAAATATTAGAACACTTTCAACCATCAGGGGGAGTATCGCTCTTCCAATATGTAGATGACATTTTGCTGTCAGGATCAGAAAAAGCA
>NW_011239355.1:0-474 GCF_000146605.3 Meleagris gallopavo | reverse complement strand
CTTTCCTTTAAGTTTGATCTGGTCAGAGCAGAATAGATGATCAGCTGAGTGACACTGCTCTTGCAATAGTCATTTACTGCAGTGCCAGGTGTGTAAAATACACTGGTTCTGACCTGGGAGCATTTTGTAAGAATAAATCGTTGTAAATAGGTGTGAGGCAGTATTTCATGGCTTTTCAAAATAAGAGTATGACTTCCAGGAAGCCTAGAAGCAGCAGGTGTGCAGCCGTTGCTGAACTTCAGTGAGACCAGGTCACTTGGCTCCCATGAGCTGCTTGGAAAATCACAGCCTACATGTCTGAAAGTGCTGCCTTAAAATGCCGTATGTAGGAGTAAAAATGTACTTCGTGAGTAGTTTCTTTTCAAGCTTTTAATGTTTGTTTTTGTTTTTTTTCCTTCCCTCCTTTGAGACTGCCATTAAATCTTCAGCTAACCACCAAGCTGCCTAGCAATAACAGCATAAAGGTGTCTGCCT
>NW_011239354.1:0-453 GCF_000146605.3 Meleagris gallopavo | reverse complement strand
ATGGCTGATAGAAGTCAGCACGTCCCTATTAAGCCGCCCTTTTCCGCTACCCCAGGCAGCCGGCAGCACGGGACGGCAGGAGCCGATAGGGCCAAGGCCAAGCCCCGGGGACCTGAACTCCCTAGGAAACCATTCACCGAGCGATCACAAACAGCAACCAAATCCTGCCTCCGAATCAAGCTGCCTTCGCTCACAAGTACCGCTCTCGTCAAACTCCATCTGCAGAGAATGAAAAAGGACGCCAATAAAGCCGCTTAAAGCCAGGTAACGCTAACCCGAGCCATAAGGAACCACCGACAGCCAACCACCACGAGGGCTCCCTGCTCCCGGACCCCCAGCTGCCGCAGCCCAGCACCCCGAGGGGCGACCAGCAGCCCCGGCAGCACAGCCACCGCCGCAGCTTTCGGGACGTTTTCTAAGCAAACCTCGCTGCCGCACACCGCAACGAACGCC
>NW_011239353.1:0-307 GCF_000146605.3 Meleagris gallopavo | reverse complement strand
GTATAATTATTAGAGAGAGAGATATATATATATATATATATATATGTATATATACAGGGATGCAGTAATGCTTTGGAAGTAACTGGCTTACGCACCAGAGGAGAGATGAAATGAATGAACCAGGACCATCAGAATAGAAAGGAAGCTCAAGCCTTGTTGGGGCAGTAGCAGGCTGGGTCAGACGAGGGACTTCAAACTTTAACCTGGGTCAGAAACTTCTCCTTCCCCGTTTCCAATGGAAGCTCTGTTTTGTTTTTAAAAAAATAAAAAGAAGGAAAAATAATCTAGGAGAGTTTTTGTGAAAATG
>NW_011239352.1:0-396 GCF_000146605.3 Meleagris gallopavo | reverse complement strand
AAAAGGGTATTGTGCACATACATTTTATTTTTCAATTCTCAAACTAAACCATCATTTATTCTTCATGTAATCTGCAATTTCTCCCATGGATTTATTCTTGCATTGGGAGCAGTAAAGCATAATTCCTAGAGCTCAGAAAGTTAAAAAAAAAATAAAGGGCTGAGTCAGAAAAAGCATTTGACAGATGCAAAGCTTAAAAATTATAGTACAGCTTTCATCAAACAATCCAATATCTCTTACAATATGCATCCTAGGACCGTTCATTTTCCCCTCAGCAACCTAAAAACTATTTTTTTTTAACAAAAGCAGTGAATTAAAAAAATCCATTTGTGGGTACATTTGCACATATAAAAAGCCATTGTGTAAGCTCTAAAACATCTGAGTACACATGAAGGC
>NW_011239351.1:0-451 GCF_000146605.3 Meleagris gallopavo | reverse complement strand
GAAATCAGAAGAGACGCAGAACATAATTTAAAACACAACAAGGATGCACACAATGCCCTTAAAAACAACCGCATGGATGCAATTAGCACATAGCCCTATTAATTACAGCCATCCAGCTTGAGATCCTCCAGAAAAGCAGAGCTCACAGCTCTGAAATCAAGCAGGAATCACTCACCCCATTCTAAGGGCTCACCCCACACCCCAAAGGAAGCAGTCTCCAGATTCAGATGCTGCTCTTACACCTAGCAGCCCTTCAGCGCACTTGCGATCCCCCAAAAAGAGAAGATCACAGCCCTGAAAGAAAAAAGAAACCACTTACCCCATTCCAAGGACCAATACTCCCCCACACTCTCAAGTGAAGGAAGCAGCTTCCAGGTCCAAATACCTACCAGCCCTTAAGTACGCTCAGGCTTCCCTGCTAAAAAAGAGAGAGAGCAGCTCCACAATGGAG
>NW_011239350.1:0-511 GCF_000146605.3 Meleagris gallopavo | reverse complement strand
GGCTTTCTATACATACCCTCGTTTCCTCCCTTAAGATAGAGGCTTACTATATATATTTGTAAGTTATCACAATAAATCATCCAAGAACCAAATGTTCTTGATGAGAATACAGATCTACCAGATAGAACTGTGGGGGGAAGAGGGTTAGGACATTTTTATTTGTTTGCATCTCTCACAGTTCGCTGTCATAAGTTACTGTCTCTAAAGAAAGAATTCTGGAACACTGTACCTCAACTTGTCTACTACACAGACCATCATCTAAGTACTAAATGACACAAACTTCATTTATCAGATCACTTAAGTTTAAAAATATAAAACAACACTAAAAACATTTAGCAGAAAAATCTTTCAGGCTGCATTTCCCGAGCATTGAGAAGTAGTAACTAAAATCTCTAACGCATTTTGACTTACTAAAACTGTACTGTACATGAAGACATTTCTTCCAATCCCTGCTCAGGTCAGTTTCAGTAATTTCAGTGAAGTTACTAGCCAGGAACCCTGACCCTCCTTT
>NW_011239349.1:0-338 GCF_000146605.3 Meleagris gallopavo | reverse complement strand
TGCACAGAGTGCAGCCATGTGGCTCCGAGCAAGGAGCACAGGTTGTGCAAGAGGCACGGATGCAGGGCAGTGCCTTCATGACTGTATTGTGTCCACAGTGGCAGCAGAGCTGCTGTGCTCCCAACGTGCCGTAACAACTGCCCGGAGAGATGTGTTGGTCTTGGTGGAAACAGCAAGGAAGTGGAATGTGCATTTCCCGGCCATGCCCCGGAACCTCACTTTGCTGACTGGTCATTGTCTGCCCAGCAGGTAAGGGCGATGCACACCCGCCAGCGTTTACCCATTCCAGAGCCCGGCACAATAGGGTTCCCCCAGAGCTCTGAATTGCGCTTCATGGT
>NW_011239348.1:0-346 GCF_000146605.3 Meleagris gallopavo | reverse complement strand
CCACCACCACAAGAATGGCTGTGTTTACTACAATTTAAAAAAACAAAAACAAAAAACAAAAAACAAAACAACGCAACAACATCATTAAACAGGAATTAAACAGGAAAGGCTTTGAGGTACAAAGACAAGGTTTCAGTCATAGGTAATGAATTATGGACAAGGGAAAAAGGCCAACAGTTGGCACAAGCCAAGTATGCATCAGTTGATCACCAATTTTTCAGATTAAAGGTCTGACAGGTACATCTGTTTTATTTATGTTTTATTAGAAACATTACACAAAGAGGCATCCACAAGCACGTTTAACCTCGTTTAACCTTTATCTCTGGGGAATGTTAGTTTCTCTGGC
>NW_011239347.1:0-508 GCF_000146605.3 Meleagris gallopavo | reverse complement strand
TCGAGGATCCATCCATAACAAAAGCTTTCCTTCCTCAAGGCGGGTCTAACAGACCAGTATCTTACTTTTGTCTGATACTCAATTCAATCCAAGCAATTGCGCTCTATCCTTTCCTTTGCCCTTTCTCCCCTTTCCACAGAAATGTAGCTGGCTTCAGACCAAATACTCATTTTCCTTGTAAAGGCTCCCTAGGCCAAATTTGGGTACAGTATTTAAACATTTCCTTCCTGTCCTTGTCCCTAGTCTTAGGGTTGCTTTTTCCAATTTTGAAGCATTTCTCCCAAGGGGCTATTTCTAGGCACCTTTTCGAGGACCTTTTTCCCCTGCTCTCGGGAACTCCTATTACCATCCCTCCAGAATGCTACCGTGAACTCCCCAGCTCACAGGTTACTGCACCCTGATTCTCGGATTTTGGGCCCAATCCCTCAGCAGTACTATACTCCTATCTCTCGGATCAATAGGGGTGCACTGCTGGCACGTCGTCAAGCGCACAGGGTGCCGCACACCA
>NW_011239346.1:0-328 GCF_000146605.3 Meleagris gallopavo | reverse complement strand
GGATCTCAAGCTGGATGGCTGTAATTATGTGCTAATTGCATCCATGCGGTGGGTGTTTTTTTAAGGGCATTGTGTGTCATCCTTGTTGTGTTGTAAATTATGTTCTGCGTCTCTTCTGATTTCATTTTGCAGCCTGATGGAGTTGAAGGATTGCCTGGGCTCCTCCAGTCAGTGGTGTGAGATGTGTCCAGCAGGTAATGAACATCATGCACCCCATGTTGGTGCGCTGCTTGTATGCAGGTAGGTTTGCGATGTGATCCAACTCCCCCATGCTGACCATCCACAGCTAGATCAAGTTGCTCAGAGTCTGAGCCAGGCTCACCTTGAA
>NW_011239345.1:0-393 GCF_000146605.3 Meleagris gallopavo | reverse complement strand
TGCCAGAGAAGGCCTGTGTGATGCTGCTCACCTCTCGCCGCTCCCCAGTTCCCAGAGGGCTGTGAGCTTTGCCTTTGGAAGGCAGCACCCGAGGGCGATGAGGTGAAGGTAACGTGGGACGTTGTCATTCTTCCAGGGATGAATGCAGGGAAAAGCACACAGGCTGCTGTTGGCAGATGTGTGCGGAAGCGCCACGTGGCAGTGATGGTACTGTTCTCAGCTGTGCTGCTGTCTGCGCTGGTGCTGGCCTGCGTTGCTGCGTCATGGACGTGGAAGGAATGTCTGTGAGTTGTCTTTTTCCTCCAGACACTTCATTGCTGCGTTTGGCAATGAAGCATTTGTGGTGCCGGGGTCCTGGGCAGCCAAATCAGCTGCTGGCAGTACACTGTCAGG
>NW_011239344.1:0-454 GCF_000146605.3 Meleagris gallopavo | reverse complement strand
AAAGCACAAGATGCTTTCATCCATAGAGAGATATCAGGTCTGAATTTGACTCTTGTATCTAATACTGTATACCAGATCCTATCAAGGTTGCCTATAGTAACCTTTTTTTTTTAATTATTGAATAGGGAGAAAATAAAAAAATACAATGTATGAATCCTGCATAATTTGTTGACACTAAATATTCATTGCCCAGAGTCTGCATCACTTTGAATTTATGCATTTTTCCAAGAATGAAAAGGACATCTTGATAAAATACTTAAATTTTTACAGTATATTTTTTTTTTCCTACTCGCAGCTTTGGGATATATATTTTTCCTTTGGTAGCATCTCCAACTAGGAAAGCTGCCTGTGTTTTGCCAGTAGGGATTTAAAATAGAAAGAAATCCATCATTTTTGAAGAGAAAAAATAAAATAAAAACTAACCTCTAGATACCATTTTCACTTTCTATTTGCC
>NW_011239343.1:0-441 GCF_000146605.3 Meleagris gallopavo | reverse complement strand
AAATAAACTATGTGGCATCTGCATATTATGTGGCATACCATTCCAGAGGGAGCTGCTAATTTTACAGGGTTGGGGATTTTTAAGCAGGTTTCCAGCCTCTCCTTTGAATTCTTTATGCGGATTTTCAATGCTCACCTGATCACGTTATTAATCTCCGTGAATGTACTGCTCACCATTTCACTTATTATTAGTATTTATTATATTTTGAGGAAGTCTGCCCCAAAACCAGTAAATACTGAGTGGCAGGGAATGTGGAGAGGCCTGGGTGAGACTTTAGAGAGATGGAAATCTTCGGTGTCATGGAACTTTACTCCAGAACACCTGAAAGACCCTGAAAATTTAAACAGATATTTGAGACAGGAATGTCGCGGCTCAGGAAGATCTGAGGAGGCCCAAATTATTTGGGGCCTGGCTAATGCTTACCGGGCCTTATTCAATACT
>NW_011239342.1:0-487 GCF_000146605.3 Meleagris gallopavo | reverse complement strand
GAAGAGACAGTGGCATGCAGCCCTTAAAGACAGTTTCAGTAGAGAAAGTCTATTTTTTCTCTTTTTTTTTTTCTTTTACAGAAACAAGATAGCAAGGCTCAAAGTTTACAAATATCCTAGAGTATTGGCCGTCCGCCTGGACTTTTCAAGGTCACACTTTCAGACAGTACTGGTGAAACAGATAAACTTTCCCAATGAAGCTGTCTGAGAGCGGAGAGAGAGATTTGTTCAAAAAGCTAAAAAGCAACTGTTGCCCGCATTCTCCACCAAGAATGTCAACGGTTTACGGGCTGGTTCGGCCCGGTTCCGTGACTAGAAGGGCGGAGGGATCCGCGGATCCGCGCCCCGGAAAAAAAGAAAATAAGGGACCCCGAAATAATTGAAAACAGTGGCAACAATCTGAGGTAAAACAAAGTAATTTACTAAATATGGTATCAACAGAATTTTATAAGGAGAGAGAATGTGAAATTGATGGTGGATCGGCCTT
>NW_011239341.1:0-431 GCF_000146605.3 Meleagris gallopavo | reverse complement strand
CAAGATAGCAAGGCTCAAAGTTTACAAATATCCTAGAGTATTGGCAGTCCGCCTGGACTTTTCAAGGTCACGCTTTCAGACAGTACTGGTGAAAACATAAAACTTTCCCAATGAAGCTGTCTGAGAGCGGAGAGAGAGATTTGTTCAAAAAGCAAAAAACAACTATTGCCCGCATTCTCCACCAAGAATGTCAACGGTTTACCGGCTGGTTCGGCCGGTTCCGTGACTAGAAGGGCGGAGGGATCCGCGGATCCGCGCCCCTGGAAAAAAGAAAATAGGGGACCCCGAAATAATTGAAAACAGTGGCAACAATCTGAGGTAAAACAAAGTAATTTACTAAATATGGTATCAACAGAATTTTATAAGGAGAGAGAATGTGAAATTGATGGTGGATCGGCCTTACCACAACGCTGAGATGAGAAGCGCAGGCA
>NW_011239340.1:0-400 GCF_000146605.3 Meleagris gallopavo | reverse complement strand
GCCTGGCTCAGACTCTGAGCAACTTTATCTAGCTGTGGATGGTCAGCATGCGGAGTCGGATCACATCGCAAACCTACCTGCATACAAGCAGCGCACCAACATGGGGTGCATGATGTTCATTACCTGCTGGACAGATCTCACACCACTGACTGGAGGAGCCCAGGCAATCCTTCAACTCCATCAGGCTGCAAAATGAAATCAGAAGAGACGCAGAACATCATTTAAAACACAACGAGGATGCACACAATGCCCTTAAAAAACACCCACCGCATGGATGCAATTAGCACATAGCCCTATTAATTACAGCCATCCAGCTTGAGATCCTCCAGAAAAGCAGAGCTCACAGCTCTGAAAGAAAGCAGGAATCACTCACCCCATTCTAAGGGCTCACCCCACACCC
>NW_011239339.1:0-584 GCF_000146605.3 Meleagris gallopavo | reverse complement strand
GTCAGTCTGCAGCATTAGATCCTGCCAGATGGGATCCCTGGGAAACATCATTTAGCTCTTGCTGCAGAATGAGCTGCAGACTCTTCACTTGTTAAAATTTTTTTGATAAAATTTACTTTTTCTTCCACTAAACCTATTTTGTATTTCTGTGAAAAACAATGACAGGAAACGAACAAGTTTATGTGGAGCCTCAGGGAAGTTATTAAGAGTAAATTCAGAGGAAAAATTGTCAAGTACATAGCGTGCATTTTTTGAAATTGTAGCGTCTTTGTTCACATCTTGTGACAAACACAATCACAGGAGCCGCTGTTGTAATCCAACAAAACAAAACTAAAAGGAGTGTTGTAGTTTCATAGAGATCTGAATACATTTTTGGTGTCTAAAGATAAAATGGGGGAAGAACATGCTTGTTTAAAGTAAAAGCATCTGGGACCCATTCCTTTTTTTTTATTTTAATGTCTTTCACGATGTCCGCAAGATCAAACCAGTGAGACTTTTAATAATAAGCATGATTTCGGAGAGGAACAGAAAAACTCCCAGCACGATAGAAGTTGGTGAAAAGTTGGGCTAAGAGAGTTCAATGG
>NW_011239338.1:0-362 GCF_000146605.3 Meleagris gallopavo | reverse complement strand
CTAAAATAGACAAGATTTAAAAAAAAAAAAGGAAAAAATTCTTAAAACTGATTACCTCTTAAAAAAAAATCATTTCATCAGGATAGGAGGTTCTGTCTGGGACTGCTTCACAGCTAAGTTTCTGGCGTCAGCAATGTGCTTACCTCATTAAAGGCACTGGTTTATTTAAAAGAAATAATTATTATTTTTGCTCAAATTTCAAGTACAGGCTGCCCCCTTCTTGATTTTGGTGAAATCTTGCAATTGCAAGGCTTCTTGTGGAATTTTCCCACAAAAATACTCAGTGAATATTTTTTCCTCCCCTCTTCTTGATGCTCAGCTTGCAATCCTGAAAGGGGAAACTTTAAAGTCATGGTGTGCAT
>NW_011239337.1:0-334 GCF_000146605.3 Meleagris gallopavo | reverse complement strand
GAAAGGAATCTGACTTCAGTATCGACAGAACTACTCCAAAGTTTATTTTTTTTTTTACCATTAAATCATTTTTTAATGACTGACAGCAGTTTTTAGATAGAATAATACAAAAAGACTAAGAGAATCTGAATATCCTGACATTAAGGTAACTTTAGCTTTCTTCTTTGTAATCACTACAAGATTTACATTGTGGAATATTCCTTGGTTATGTAGAAATTGGAAGAAATATGTGTTCATCCAGACAAGTCCCTGGCAATTCATTAGTTTCACCTGAGCTAGTGAAAAGAGACTAATTGCCTTCAGCAGATTTACCATTAATATCTATGTCTGAGTT
>NW_011239336.1:0-419 GCF_000146605.3 Meleagris gallopavo | reverse complement strand
CCGGCAGGGGTGCCCCCTGACCAATGGCCCCCTGCCGAAACGTATTTGCATGTGACAGCCAGACCATACACTCCTACTAATGGACCTGGTGCAGCGATTTTGGCAGAGGCCGAGAGAGAGTATACCTGCATGTCTGCTCAGGTTATGGGATTCAGGAGCAGAAAGTGTTATGGTTAATGGGCCGGAAATGTCAAAGCTGGCCACCATACCATTACATCCTGCTGTCAGGCAGAGACTATACGCTGCCATCCAGTATAGCAATGAGAACCACTCAATGATAAATTGGTTAATGGCAGCGTGCCGGATGGTCTGGCCAAATAAAACAGATATTCCCCTAAACATAGGACTATGGTCCTCCATGGAGGACCTTCAAAACTACATTCGCGACTTAGGCATGAGAGAAGCAATATATGAAGACT
>NW_011239335.1:0-414 GCF_000146605.3 Meleagris gallopavo | reverse complement strand
TTTGGTATGTCAGTTTGTAAATATCTCATTCAGCATATTAAAATTGGTATGGCTTTTGGTGTAGAATACCTTGCATGTAAGGGTATTCATTGCAGTACTATAAGGCGCTTGCTCCAATTTATTAAATAGAAGCTCACTGTCAGAGGCAAATGATTTTTTCCACCTGTCAGAGATACAGTTCAGTAGTACGTGCCTACACTGACACTTACTTTTGCAAACAATTTTATTCCTACAAAACAGCACTTTACAATGTGGACTAAGCTAAGAATGGTGTGATATTGTGTGGATCTCTGTGCAGTATAGCTGTCTGGTGACCACTGTGTGATTTGCAGAGCTCCATTCAGGTGTGAATCATGTAGACCCTTCTGAAGTATATAAAGCTTTAACAAAAAGGCCTTATTTAAAAATACTCTG
>NW_011239334.1:0-430 GCF_000146605.3 Meleagris gallopavo | reverse complement strand
CCCGGGGCCGGGCCCTCGTAACTGGGGCTGTGGCTTTAAGCTCCTGGACCGGTTGCAGCCTTTTGGCCGCTGGCCCAAAGTCACCAGGGCTGGTACCAAATTTTAAGAAACAGGAGGGCCACCCAATGGCGTTATCTCAAGTAACAGAACAGGGAAATTAAGATGACTCCTGTGTAACCAGCCTGGGTCATCCTCTCGTTCAGGCACCTCATGATCACACCCAGGAGATGTTGCCCCCACATTGGAGGCTGGAAGGATTTGGGCTTCCAAGCAAGCAGCAAGCATTTGGATGAGTCAGCCCTCTGGTTTTTGTGAGGTTTCTGTGAGACAAGTCCACCTTGGAAAGCCTCCTTGGCAAAGGCAGAACAGCTGTGTTGTTGGGCTGCAGCACTCCACGGGCAGGCACTGCTCAAACATGGGGCCTGCATGT
>NW_011239333.1:0-369 GCF_000146605.3 Meleagris gallopavo | reverse complement strand
TACTTAAGGGCTGGTAGGATTTGGACCTGAAGCTGCTTCCTTCACTTGAGAGTGTGGGGGACGTATTGGTCCTTGGAATGGGGTAAGTGGTTCTTTTTTTCTTTCAGGGCTGTGATCTTGTCTTTTGGGGGGATGGCAAGTGCACTGAAGGGCTGCTAGGTGTAAGAGCAGCATGTGAATCTGGAGACTGCTTCCTTTGGGGTGTGGGGTGAGCCCTTAGAATGGGGTGAGTGATTCCTGCTTTCTTTCAGAGCTGTGAGCTCTGCTTTTCTGGAGGATCTCAAGCTGGATGGCTGTAATTAATGTGCTAATTGCATCCATGCGGTGTTTTTAAGGGCATTGTGTGCATCCTTGTTGTGTTTTAAATTA
>NW_011239332.1:0-533 GCF_000146605.3 Meleagris gallopavo | reverse complement strand
AGGAAGTGACACAATTCATTCAATCCTTGCATAACAAAATTAACTTGCTCTTGCTCTTCTACAATAGCAGAATTTTGCTTGGTAGTGTCCTTGAGATGATTTGTGCACTTAAAAGTTAAGGTTTTGCTTAATTATACTGCTGGGTGAGCTTCAAATAGCTCGGTACCATTTAATGGTGACCTCTAACTTCATTTAGTCAAAGTAGCAATGAAAACATTTTCATGGCTAATGTCCCCAGCCTTTAAAAACAGTGTAGAGAGAACACCTCTGTCTACAACTTGTTTTTAAATATAAATCAAGTTAACTGTCAAAGAAAGAATCTAAGACCTATTATAAACATAAATTATTTTTCATACTTGAACTCCAAAATGAGCTTAAGTAGGTTTTCCTTAAGGGAGAAAGATAATTTTTTTTCCCAAATAGAAGCAATCGTGAAAAATGTCAGCTCAGAAAAGAGAAATATAGAGACCATTATAAGTGATTGAGAACGCAGATTGCTTTAGCAGTCTAGGAAAGGACTCTCATCTTAATTC
>NW_011239331.1:0-489 GCF_000146605.3 Meleagris gallopavo | reverse complement strand
ACGAGGAGCGACAGCTGTAGTGCTCTCAGGGAGAGCGTTCAGAAAGAGGGAGAGATCCTTTCAGGACTGACGGAGAAAAACCCCCACTCGCAGGTAGTGCAGAAGGCTGAATTCGCACTTGTCGCCATCGGAATCGCACTCCTTCGCTCTCACGCGCAGAAAGCGGCATTCGCGCTGAACCGCTCCGGAGACTTTGCCGTAGCTGGCCGAGAAATCGCGTTTCTCCCCGAATGCCGCTTTCAGCCGTCAGCAGCGGTCTCGTGTTTCTCGCTTGCCGAGAACGGGCCACTTCAGCCGGCTGCTTTCTCCGACGAGTGAACGGGCTCCTGTGCGCGCATCGGAAAGGAGCGGTTTGCACTTCGCCTTGGCTACATGCAGAATGCACTACGCCTACCTCTGAATACTATGTCTCTGCCTTTATTTCGAGCCACAATTCATGCTAGTCAGGTTTTCCACTGCGACACATCTGCATTCAGACAGGAAAAGAGT
>NW_011239330.1:0-471 GCF_000146605.3 Meleagris gallopavo | reverse complement strand
ACTTCATAAAATTGTAGTGTGTGAATTATATGTTCAGTATGCCTGCAATGCTTCGATTCTTTAGTAGAGTCAGTCTACTTAGCAGAAAATTGGATTAATTCCTTTAACTCTTAATGAAAATGTCTAATGTATTCTTCCTAAAGCAATCTTTGGACCAAAATGACATTTGTATTCAGCTGATTTTTAAGTTACAAATGCCTACATTTCCTGTCTTAGTTTATTTAAGGGATAATTTTAAGGTGCATTCAGGAAATCACAGTGGCCGGTAATGTAGATCTGTTGAGCAAGGCCTGTATGTTATTCTATTGTAATTTAAAACTTTCTTTACATTTTCTTCTATTAGATATTTTTTTGACTCTGCAATAACTGTGTGTGGGGAAATAGCAAAGCAGATCCATTATAAATCATATTTTATGAGAATTTTGTTTAAGTGCATACCCATGGCAAGTTGATCAGAACAGGGGAATAAAG
>NW_011239329.1:0-368 GCF_000146605.3 Meleagris gallopavo | reverse complement strand
TGCGAGCACAGCTGGGGGCAGTTTGGCTGTGGAGTGGGGCAGAGCCAGGCTCCACCCCTCCCTGATCCCATGTAAGGGCTGGGAAGAGTAGGGGCAGCATGTGAACCTGGGGAGTGCTTCCTTTGGAGTATGCCTTGTTCTTTGGTGATGGAGTGAGTTGATTTTTTTTTTTTTCCTTCCTCCATTGTGGAGCTGCTCTCTCTGTTTTTTAGCAGGGAACCCTGAGCGTACTTAAGGGCTGGTAGGTATTTGGACCTGGAAGCTGCTTCCTTCACTTGAGAGTGTGGGGGAGTATTGGTCCTTGGAATGGGGTAAGTGGTTTCTTTTTTCTTTCAGGGCTGTGATCTTCTCTTTTTGGGGGATCCCAA
>NW_011239328.1:0-414 GCF_000146605.3 Meleagris gallopavo | reverse complement strand
TGTGGGACCTGAATGAAAGACCCTGGGATGGCAGACCCAGTGCCCTGAGAATGTTGCAGGCAACATGGGCACCCCGCTTAGGATCCAAATTACGGGCACTGATCATCAGGTAAGACCCCAGATTGGTAATGAAAATCATCTTCTGCTCCCTGCCCCTGAGAATTTAGATCCTGGCACCCATAGAATAAGATGGCCATGGAAGGTGCAGGTAGGACCCAGGTGGTGTGGCCTACTTGCACCTTGGGGGAGATTGCTGGAGGTGGGATGTGGGAACATAAGAAAAAAACTGTTCAGAGCAGCAGCTGTGGAACAAGGTAAGCGGCATGAGAACCAAGGACACCTTTAGAAGAGGAAAGAACATCTCACGGCTCTGACCGGCCAAGCGCCTGTGTGAACGGTTGAAGTGTTTTGCAG
>NW_011239327.1:0-474 GCF_000146605.3 Meleagris gallopavo | reverse complement strand
TGCTAAATCTGTAGTTCTGTGAAAGTTGCATCATTATCACAGCACAACTGTAAGGAAGCACAGTCCAGAATGGGTTGTTTTTGTAAGGTGTGTTAAGCGTAAAATTTTTATTTATCCATGCTCATCCTTAGCACATAAGGGATTTCTGTTATTGGTGCAGTAGGTCTAGCATGCTGGTATAGAATCACAGAAGCATGGGTTCTGGAAGGGACTTTTAGAGATGATCGAGTCCAAGCCCCTGGTAACACAGGTTCCCTACAAAAGGTTGCCCGGGTCGGCGTCCAGCCAGGTCTTGAATCTCTGCTTAGAAGGAGACTCCACAACCTCTCTGGCAGCCTGTTCCAGTGCTCCATCACTCGCAGGAAAGTTCTTCCACACGTTTGCGTGGATCTTCCTATGTTCCAGTTTGTAGCCATTGCTCCTTGACCTATCACTGAAGAGAGTCTGGCCTCATCAAATTGCCGCCTGCACTTC
>NW_011239326.1:0-380 GCF_000146605.3 Meleagris gallopavo | reverse complement strand
CCCTGGGATTTGTGGGAGAAAAAGTCACACTTTGGGTGAGTAAACTGTTATTTCCGGCTCGAAATGTCATATTTTGGGGTGAGGAAACTGTTAATTCTGGCCCCAACTGTCATATTTTTCTGGAGAAAGTGGTATTTCTGGGCGAAAATGCCCGTTTTTTGGAGAAAGCAGGTAGTCCTGGGAGAAAATGTCGTATTCTGGGGGAGAAAGCAGGCATTTCTGGGAGAAAATGTCATATGCTGTGTGAGAAAAGTGGTATTTTTGGGAGAAAATGTCATATTTTCGGGGAGAAATCTGGCATTTCTGGCAGGAAATGTCATCTTTTTCTTGAGAAAAGAGGCATTTCTGGCAGAAAATGTCCTACTTGGGGTGAGAAATCT
>NW_011239325.1:0-397 GCF_000146605.3 Meleagris gallopavo | reverse complement strand
AAAAAATAATTAAAAAAAAAAAAAGACAATTGGGAATGCCTGAAATCAGATGAACCCATTAACTGCAAATGGAGAAAATAAGATGCCAAGCTTTGTGTTTGGCTGTGGGTTTGCCAAGCATTTTCAGATTTATTTCTTTTTTTAAGGGGATGCTGGTGTTTCTCAAGTGATGTCTGAAATATTAAGTATTGGATCATTCCTGCATACTGCTCTCTTATAGCACTTAAGGAAAACAAATGTGGGTGCAAAACAGACATACTTTAACTTTACCCTACGTTTAAATTGACCAATTTATACAAATTGTTTCCTATACATAAAAACCAATATGAAAATTTGATCCTTGCATTATTAAAATAAAGGAGATGGCCCTAGTTTACCTTCCTCTGACGTGCAATAG
>NW_011239324.1:0-454 GCF_000146605.3 Meleagris gallopavo | reverse complement strand
TCTCCCCTGCAGTGCTCAGACATGAGTATTGGAAAATATGGAAATCTAAGACCAGAACTCTTGGACTTAAGGGTGCGATGAGTTTTTATTCCAACATACCACAACAATTACTGTGAGATAGAAATTATCCCATGTTCAGATGTCCCAGGCAGGACCTCAGCAGACTACTGCTGTAGGAGGCACTTGGGAAGAATAAGGAACTGCAGGATGTTTTCTTCTTTTCACACATCCCCAGAACTTGGCTGATGTTTTCAGGTTGAAGGGTAATATTCCTTGTTATTGTAGCAATGGCAAGCTATGCTGTTTTCAAAGGCTAAGCTACTGCCTTGAGTGTTACAGGCTACGAGGGGAAATTATTATTTTTCAGGGTGAGAAGAATTAAGCTCTTGATTTTTTAATGGAGCTCAGTTTAGCTATCAAGACTTTTTTCTTGCTCTTTCACCTGCAGACAATT
>NW_011239323.1:0-476 GCF_000146605.3 Meleagris gallopavo | reverse complement strand
GGGTGCTGAGGCAGCGGCACAGGTTGCCAGAGACATTGTGAATGTGCTGGCCTTTCAAGGGGAGCCTGGCTCAGACTCTGAGCAACTTGATCTAGCTGTGGATGGTCAGCATGGGGGAGTCGGATCACATCGCAAACCTACCTGCATACAAGCAGCGCACCAACATGGGGTGCATGATGGTCATTACCTGCTGGACAGATCTCACACCACTGACTGGAGGAGCCCAGACAATCCTTCAACTCCATCAGGCTGCAAAATGAAATCAGAAGAGACGCAGAACATAATTTAAAACACAACGAGGATGCACACAATGCCCTTCAAAACACCCACCGCATGGATGCAATTAGCACATAGCCCTATGAATGACAGCCATCCAGCTTGAGATCCTCCAGAAAAGCAGAGCTCACAGCTCTGAAAGAAAGCAGGAATCACTCACCCCATTCTAAGGCTCACCCCACACCCCAAACGGAAGCAGT
>NW_011239322.1:0-419 GCF_000146605.3 Meleagris gallopavo | reverse complement strand
TGAAGAGAAGATTAAGCTTCATGTATTTTTCTGTTTCTAAAGGAGATCTAAGACCAAATAAATCTAAAGTTTTGAATTTTCTAAAAATAAATGTAAAATAAAAAAGAAATTTTTCACAAAAAATTACTCCACAAAAATGTACCAAGTCAACGAAAATACACTGAATTCACTCATGATTTGAAGTATAACAAAAAAAACCCAGCCCTTAGGAAAGAAACAATAAAGGCATTACTGGTGGATAAGAAATTAGACACAACATTAGATGTAGAAATACAAAATACGAGTGGATGTATGATGGGGTACTTCCTTAATGATGAGGGAAAAAAAACCTCAAACTCACAAGCAGAAAGTTTCACAGCAATCAGGAATTTTAGTGAAAGGCAGTGAAAGCACGCCATGCACAAACCACAGCAAATGAA
>NW_011239321.1:0-499 GCF_000146605.3 Meleagris gallopavo | reverse complement strand
GGGTGGATAGCGATAGGACAAGGGAATGGTTTGAAGTGAGACAGGGAGGTTTAGGTTGGTTATTAGGAGGCAGCTTTTCATGCACAGGGTGGTGACGCACTGGAATGTGTGCTTGAGAGTCACTTCCAGGATGATCTGCTCCATGATCCGTGACCAGCACAGAGGTGAGACTGACATGCTGGTAGTTCCCCGCGTCACACTTTCTATCCTTCCTAAGAGGTGTGCTGTCACCTTTTTTCTCCTCACCAGGGACTTGACCTGACTGCCTCGACTTGTGAAATACCATGGAGAGTGGCTCGGTGACTGCAGCGGTGAATTCCCTCGGAACTCTGGGACTCATCTCGTCAGGACCCAAGGACTCCTGGATGTTTGGGTCCTCAGGTGGTCCAGAAGCTGATCTCCCATGGCAGTGTGGGATGGGAAGGGGTGTGTGGGACTCGAGGAAGCAATGGCAGTCCCCACCTCACCAAAGCAAAGCAAAGATGAGGGCTGTGCATCA
>NW_011239320.1:0-527 GCF_000146605.3 Meleagris gallopavo | reverse complement strand
AAGAAAATTAGTAACCAACTCATCTTTTCCTTATGAGTTAACTTTTGATGGTACGCTTTCCTTGACAGACCAAGTAGTTCCTCAGCATCTTGGAATAACCTCCTGTACCAGTACTGTAGTTACTCCACGTGCCTTATTAGTTCTATAAGGGAATGCCTCTGGCTACTGTAAAAAGGTATCAGTTCGTACCAACATACAGAGATACCCCCCTTCTCTTGGGAGTTCCGAGAAATCAATTTGCTATTGTTACCCTCCCTTCTAAATCATTAATTAGATTGCAATCTTATCTAGAATATTTTACAGGTTCTGATTCAGGTTTAGAGATTTTAAGTTTACCTTCTGGAATTAAAGCCTTCTTCAACTAACTGTTCTGCCACCTGACCCATCATCTTATTTCCGGTTTCCTGTACAGTGTTACCTTTCTGATGTCCTTTACAATGTGTAATAGCCACAATCTTGGGTAGATTTACATCACGCTGTTTTCCTTGTGTGTGCAATCCTTGCTCTTTTCAGATGGTACTACCATG
>NW_011239319.1:0-428 GCF_000146605.3 Meleagris gallopavo | reverse complement strand
GAGTGGAGATTTAGATTGGATATAGAAAAGTTTTTATGAGAAGGGTAATGAAGCATTGGAACAGGTTGCCCAGAGATGTGGGGGAAACCCCATCCCTGGAGACACTCAAGATCAAGCTGGACTGGGCTCTGAGCACCTGATCTATCTGTAATTGTCTCTGTTCATTGCAGGGTATTTGTACTAGGTGATCTTTAAGGGTCCCTTCCAAATCAAACAATTCTATGATTCTATGATAATACTGATATAATGCCCTCTTAAAATAGACTTTTCCTCCTTTCCTCTGATAGAGTATTTTTCTTCTTCTTTTCCCAGAATTATTTCTTTGGATGGTCAGGCATCTTGTACTATCTCAGCTAAATGTAATTATAGCCAGCCTATTCACATTTGTGCTTTCCCAACAATGAGACTTAGTTTTAACAGCTTTATTT
>NW_011239318.1:0-492 GCF_000146605.3 Meleagris gallopavo | reverse complement strand
GTTGAACCTCATGAGGTCCACCTGGGCCACCTGCTCAGCCCCACTAGGTCCCCGTGCATGGCCATCCCATCCCTCTGGTGTGTCCACCGCTCCTCACAGCTCGCTGTCCATCCTCAAATCGGTCCCAGCTCTGTGGGACACCACCCGTCACCAATCTCTATCCAGACATGGAGTCACTGACCACCACTCTCTGGACTCCATCCTTGTCAACGGTTTACGAGCTGGTTCGGCCGGTTCCGTGACTGGAAGGGCGGAGGGATCCGCGGATCCACGCCCCCGGGAAAAGAAAACAGAGGACCCCAAAATAATTGAAAACAGTGGCAACAATCTGAGGTGAAACAAAGTAATTTACTAAATATGGTATCAGCAGAATTTTATAAGGAGAGAGAGTGTGAAATTGATGGTGGATCGGCCTTACCACAACGCTGAGATGAGAAGCGCAGGCAGAGAAGCGCAGGCAGAGAAGCGCAAGCGAAGCAGTGCAGGCAAAGA
>NW_011239317.1:0-359 GCF_000146605.3 Meleagris gallopavo | reverse complement strand
GATCAGGAAAGTTTTCTTTTTGTCTTAGAAAGATGCTTCAAAGCCATTAAATTTGTTATTTGAATCCGGTCTTCCATAGCATAGTTTTACTGCAAAGGAACATTTAGGGCTAATAATTTTTCCTGCAGTAACACCTTTTTTAGTAGAAGTTTTTTTTTTTTTTTGTCATTGTATTCTTACTCAATTTGCAGAAATCAGTTTTTATTTTGTTATTCTTCATGAAAGTGAGTTTTAATTGTTCTGAAACAAATTATGTTGGTCTGGAAAGGTATATTCAGCCTGTAGACCTGCTCTGGTGGATGCACAAAACTCTCAATGAGTACGAGTACCACCCCGTAATTCAAAACATTAACTGTAAA
>NW_011239316.1:0-378 GCF_000146605.3 Meleagris gallopavo | reverse complement strand
AAAATGTCATATGCTGTGTGAGAAAGTGGTATTTTGGGAGAAATGTCATATTTTCGGGAGAAACCTGGCATTTCTGGCAGGAAATGTCATCTTTTTCTTGAGAAAAGAGGCATTTCTGGGAGGAAATGCCAGTACGTGGGTGAGAAATCTGGCATTTCTGGCAGGAAAGATCGTATTTTGGGTGAGAAAACTGGTAATTTCTGGGAAGAAAATGTCCTACTTTGGGCTAGAAAAGTGTTATTTCTGGCAGGAAATGTCCTAATTCTGGGAGAAAGCTAGTGTTTCTGGGGGAAATTTTCAAATTTTCTGTCAGGAAAACTGTCATATCGGAGAGGAAATGTCCTATTTGGGGGGAGTAAACTGGTATTCCTGCAAGAA
>NW_011239315.1:0-420 GCF_000146605.3 Meleagris gallopavo | reverse complement strand
ATCCGGGGAAAACTCCAACCAAGCGCCAACGGGCAACAATGGAAGAGAGAGAAGAAAACAGATCAAAAGGGTAGAAAACGCTGTTGAAATCCAAACAGAAAAGAAGACGAGGTTGGCACATGGCACTGACATTCCATCAGCACTGGGGAGACCTTAAGATGGGGAAAGGAAAAGCACCCAGTGAAAGCAACGTGAGCACGAGGGACATCCGACACCAAGCCCAGAGGACCTCAGCGAGCGTGTTCAACAGGACACATCAGGGATCAACGTACCTCGGCACAGAGACTAAGCGTTGGATATTGGCATCCACCTCCGGCTGCGGTTTCCTGCTGCTTCCACCAAGAGCCTGGCTAAAGTCCTGGCACCGCTCGCGAGGGCCGCAGTTCCATGCTGCAAGCGTTTGGGCACAGGATAACGAAA
>NW_011239314.1:0-391 GCF_000146605.3 Meleagris gallopavo | reverse complement strand
GTATTAAGTCAAATAAAATGAAAGTATAGGGAAAAATCCCCCCAAATTTAGTCCAAGATGGGAGATAACACTCAAATACACAAAGAGCTACGATAAAAGCTATTAGATTTTGCCTGAGGGACAGCAGCACACTGCAGAGCAAATCAGGATTTTATTTATTTTTTTAAATAATGCCCCAGCAGAGAGACAGATTTAGGCATTTCTTAGCAGAGAATTAAGGGCAGAGTTCAACACGTGCACTTGGGAACCCCTCTTAAACCTAAGTGTCAGTGCGATCACGGCCTTCTTCCTAGTCTAGAAAAACTTTGGGTTTTTTTTCAGTATCTGCAAACATACGCATAAAATTCATTCTGTGAAAGTCAAAGGACTCTAATAGTTTTCCTGTTTATAA
>NW_011239313.1:0-494 GCF_000146605.3 Meleagris gallopavo | reverse complement strand
GGACCTCAGCTTCTTCTAACATAGTCGAATGTTGCGCCTGGCCGTAGGCGTTCTGTCTCCCCCCAGATCAGCAACTATCCGAGCAGCCTGCTGAACACGGTTTCCGAGGTCACCAGAGGGTTTAATATCAAAACCAAGGTCCCATATAGGTGGGAAGGGGGCCTCTTGTAAAATTAAATCTCGCATGCCCGCCGAGAACTGGATCATATCCGGGCTATCCTACGAGTCTTCATATATTGCTTCTCTCATGCCTAAGTCGCGAATGTAGTTTTTGAAGGTCCTCCATGGAGGACCATAGTCCTATGTTTAGGGGAATATCTGTTTTATTTGGCCAGACCATCCGGCACGCTGCCATTAACCAATCTATCATTGAGTGGTTCTCATTGCTATACTGGATGGCAGCGTATAGTTTCTGCCTGACAGCAGGATGTAATGGTATGGTGGCCAGCTTTGACATTTCTGGCCCATTAACCATAACACTTTCTGCTCCTGAA
>NW_011239312.1:0-453 GCF_000146605.3 Meleagris gallopavo | reverse complement strand
CTCGCGTGCGCGTGCGCGCGTGAGTAGGCCCGGCCTGGCGCGCCTCCGTCGGGAAGAGGGGTCGCGACGGGTTGCGGGTGGATTTTGCGGCCGGCCACCTGAACTTCCCGTCGCGCCCGCGTGCCCGCGCCCAGCCTAAACGCAACGCTTCAACGCTTAATCTAACCTCGCCCGCCTATCCTAGCCCCAGCCCCAGCCCTAGCCCTAACGTCGCCCTCTCCTGGATGCGCTCCGCCCGACCGGCCCGCTTTTTCTGCAACACCCGCACGTACTTTTCTGGTGGTCCGTCCCTCCCCCCCCCCCCCCCCACCCCCTTTCTTACGTTCTTCTCAAAGACGTCCGTCCGACCGACGTCCGTGCGAGCGCTCGTTTGCTCGGTTGTCGTCCGTTTCTTCCTTCTTCTTGGGGGACTTCGGCCGAGAGAGCTGCGGGATTTTGGTTTTCCGTTATTTA
>NW_011239311.1:0-345 GCF_000146605.3 Meleagris gallopavo | reverse complement strand
AGGGCTGCACCCGCCCAGGTGCGGGTTCCACAAAAACAGGAGGGCAAGGGAATGCCCCAGGCAAAGGCAAGGGCCAAGAGAACATGGAAGGAAATGCCAAGGATGACGGCCCAGACAATACGGCAGGGAACGCCAAAACTGAATGCCGACATGAATGTGGCAACACAAAGCCAAGGGGTCATTAGGCCAAGAGAATGGGGCAAGGAACACACAAATAGGAGGACAAGAGAATGTAATAGTGAAAACAGTGCAAGACCAGAGACAAGCAAGACACAGAACAAAGAGGATAGGCAGCCTTCTGGGCACCATGAAGCGCAATTCAGAGCTCTGGGGGAACCCTATTGT
>NW_011239310.1:0-449 GCF_000146605.3 Meleagris gallopavo | reverse complement strand
GCCTGGCTCAGACTCTGAGCAACTTGATCTAGCTGTGGATGGTCAGCATGGGGGAGGCGGATCACATCGCAAACCTACCTGCATACAAGCAGCGCACCAACATGGGGTGCGTGATGTTCATTACCTGCTGGACAGATCTCACACCACTGATTGGAGGAGCCCAGGCAATCCTTCAACTCCATCAGGCTGCAAAATGAAATCAGAAGAGACGCAGAACATAATTTAAAACACAACGAGGATGCACACAATGCCCTTAAAAAAACACCGCGTGGATGCAATTAGCACATTAATGACAGCCATCCAGCTTGAGATCCTCCAGAAAAAGCAGAGCTCACAGCTCTGAAAGAAAGCAGGAATCACTCACCCCATTCTAAGGGCTCACCCCACACCCCAAAGGAAGCAGTCTCCAGATTCACATGCTGCTCTTACACCTAGCAGCCCTTCAGTGC
>NW_011239309.1:0-317 GCF_000146605.3 Meleagris gallopavo | reverse complement strand
TTTTCAATAATAATAGTCATCATCCTCATCATTTTCAGCATATTAATTGTTTGCTATTTTGTTTTGCTTTTTGCAAGGTATGCATTGCATCCAGAACACAGAGCATGATTTTGATGCTTATAGGAGTACTTATCTCAGATCCACAGTAAAGAAATGTCCAAGAAGAATAATAAATATACAGAATAAAAATAATTAAAATAAGGAGTTTAAAGTATTGTGTGCTGAGAAATGCAAGTTATGAGATAAAGACCTCTGATGCTAATAACGCTCTTCATACTCTTCATTAATCCCTCTTCCTCTTACAATTGAAAGTCAGG
>NW_011239308.1:0-391 GCF_000146605.3 Meleagris gallopavo | reverse complement strand
CCTCCCCGGGCACGGATGCCAAGATTTTGGCTCCTGCACACTCGTGGTCATCTGTGCTTTGCCATGACCTTTGTATTTTTTTTTGCATTTTCATGTTGCTTCAATGGCTGCTGCTGCTGCATGGGTTGATGTTGGTTTCCTCGGTTTGTTTTCCATGTTGTTTTTCTGTGGTTTCTGCCTTGGTTTTCCTGCTCCTTCTGCATTGCAATGCATTGGGTTTTTTTCCAAGGGTTGTTTTATTTTCCCTTTTGTTTCTATTCTTGGAACTGCTTTTTCCTTTCCTGAGCGTATTCCCCCTCTGTTTGTGAGGATTTCAAGTGATTTTGCTTTGCTCTTCTTGTCTTTTTATTACTTACTCTTTGCTTTTCTTTTGCTGGTTTTTCCTGGCTTT
>NW_011239307.1:0-605 GCF_000146605.3 Meleagris gallopavo | reverse complement strand
ACAGAGCAGAGATGGTGTGCTAACTCCAGCAGCACACCCTGGGCCTGCCCCAGCACCACGTAAGCAGTTACGGACCTCAAAGTTAAGTTAACTACATACTGGGCTTCTGTATGTCCCACTGGAAATATTCCCTGAGAGGCCTCCTAGCCAAATTTCCTTTGTCTTTTTGCTGCTATCTGCTTCTGTGGTACCCATGTTTCTGCAATTTTGCTGTTGACAAAATGAGTTTATCTTTTTTCTTGCTTTACAGCAAGAAGAAAAGACAGAAAGAGAGGAGAGCGGAAATGAAGAAGGCTTCTCTGAGAGCTGCTGCTGCACGTGCAGAGGTGAGTCCTTGGCACTTACAGGGCAGCACAAGCCAGCCCAACTCAGTGCTCCATGTCTCATTGCAGTCAATAAACAATCACAATTATGGACTTACAAGGAGTGCACGGCCTGATTTGTCCAGCAGCACTCATGAGCTGCTGCACCACCTCCTCGTTATTCGCCTCGCAGTGCTGGGTCAGAACTCCCACAGCTCAGTCTGTAAATGCTGCAGTTTATCAAAGCAGTGGCTACACCAATCCTCTGCGTTGCCCACAAGTGCCCTGTCTGCAAAGCATGTT
>NW_011239306.1:0-317 GCF_000146605.3 Meleagris gallopavo | reverse complement strand
GAGAACTGCTCATTATGCACAGCCCTCATCTTTGCTTGGTTGGTGAGGTGGGACTGCCATGCTTCCTCAGGTCCCACACACCCCTTCCCATCCCACACTGCCATGGCAGATCAGGTTCTGGACCACCTGAGGACCCAAACATCCAGGAGTCTTTGGGTCCTGACGAGATGAGTCCCAGAGTTCCGAGGGAATTCACCGCTGCAGTCACCGAGCCACTCTCCATGGTATTTCACAAGTCGAGGCAGTCAGGTCAACGTCCCTGGTGAGGAGAAAAAGGTGACAGCACACCTCTTAGGAAGGATAGAAAGTGTGACGCG
>NW_011239305.1:0-377 GCF_000146605.3 Meleagris gallopavo | reverse complement strand
TTGGATCCAGGAACTCCAACGAAGCGCCAACGGGCAACAATAGGAAAAAAAAAGAAGAAAAACAGATCAAAAGGGTAGAAAACGCTGCTGAATCCAAACAGAAAAGAAGACAACGTTGTCACATGGCACTGACATTCCATCAGCACTGGGGAGACCTGAAGATAGGAAAGGAAAAGCACCCAGTGAAAGCAACGTGAGCACAAGGGACATCCGACACCAAGCCCAGAGCAACTCAGCAAGCGTGTTCAACAGGACACGTCAGGGATCAACGTACCTCGGCACAGAGACTAAGCGTTGGATATTGGCATCCACCTCCGGCTGCAGTTTCCTGCTGCTTCCACCAAGAGCCTGGCTAAAGTCCTGGCACCGCACGCGAC
>NW_011239304.1:0-474 GCF_000146605.3 Meleagris gallopavo | reverse complement strand
GGCGCCAGGCGAGACTTGAATATCTCCAGAGAAGGAGACTCCAACAACCCCCCTGGGCAGCCTGTTCCAGTGCTCCGTCACCTCACCGTGAAGAAGTTCTTACGCACATTCGTGCGAAACTTCCTATGCTGCAGCTGATGTCCGTTTCCCCTCGTCCTGTCTCCACGTACCACTGAAAAGAGACTGGCCTCACCGCTGTGGCCGCCACACCTCAGATGTTTATAAACCTGGATCAGGTCCCCTCTCAGTCGTCTTTTCTCAAAGACCCAGTTCACGTAGCCTTTCTTCATAGGGGAGATGCTCCAGGCCCTTCACCATCTTTGTGGCCCTCCGCTGGACTCTTTCCAAGAGATCCCTGTCTTTTTTGTACTGGGGAGCCCAGAACTGGACACAGTACTCCAGATGAGGCCTTACCAGGGCAGAGTAGAGGGGGACGATCACCTCCCTCGACCTGCTGGACACGCTCTTCTTAAT
>NW_011239303.1:0-344 GCF_000146605.3 Meleagris gallopavo | reverse complement strand
GTCTTACTTCATCCAAAGCCTCTCAGATGGAAAATAAACCCTTTGATCCTGTTCTCAAGAGAAGCCAGCTGCCCTTGTAGCAACTTGCAGGGCTTTTCTTCAACTCTCTGGATGTCACGTGTATGGGGAAATACAGATTTGCTCACAAGTATCAGTGCAAAATCTATAAGCAAAGCAGATTTTCTCAAGGAAAAAAAAAAAAAACCACCAACAAAACCTCCTGAAAGCTGCAGGCTTGACCAGATCTTTTCCTGAGAGAAGTATTGAACCAGGAGCTTGCTCACCAGCCACTCTGCTTTGCTTGCCTTCTCGATGGCCCAAGATGACCATATGACCAGAGATGT
>NW_011239302.1:0-518 GCF_000146605.3 Meleagris gallopavo | reverse complement strand
GGGAGCTGGGAGCTTTGACACAGCACAAATGACTGCAGACAGAGGACACAGCAAAAGGAACACAAAGCTTTTAATTATGTATACATAAAAAACAAGGAGTAACAGAAACGACACGATTCCTAAAATTCCCATCCACAATAAGTAGAGCAGCCAGACAACGTCCACCCCACTGCAATGCTGACTTTGCAGGACGGCTCAGTTGTGGAGGGGAGGGATGGGGCCGCTGGTGGTGCCCCTGGAACGCTGCCGCTGCCGCCTGGTGCTGCGGGGCTGGCGAGGAGCGCAGCTTACAGGTAGCCATACTGGTCGGCTATGGCCATGTCTGTCTCCCGCTGCACCAGGAACTGCACGGGGCCGATCTTCATCTGCCGGGCCGCCCGCTGCCGCTCCTCCTGGGCCAGCTTCTTCATGCGCTCCCGCTCGGGCCGCTGCTCGGCTGTGATGGGCAGCGACTCCTCCATCACTACGGGTGCCGCAGCGCCGCCCGCCCGCGGCCCCACGCAGGGCACAAAGTCCAC
>NW_011239301.1:0-520 GCF_000146605.3 Meleagris gallopavo | reverse complement strand
GTGAAAAGGGGTCCTTTGGGGAGAAAACGGGGTGTAGATGGGAGAAAATGTCCTGTTGAGGAGTGCCTAGCAGTATTTTTGAGAGAAAGGAGGTACTGTCAGAAAAGTGCTCTTTCTGGGAGAGAGTAGCATAGTTGGTTGGAAAATGCCACCCATTTGTGAGAAAGCTGCTTTGTTTCCGGGAGAAAATAGCATTCTCTGGGGAGAAGATGTCCTGTTTTGGATGGAAAAGTAGTACTTGTGGGAGAAGCTGTCCAATGTTTGGGCCCAAGGTAGCATTACTGGGAGGTAATGTCATTGTATTGGAGAAGGGTGGTATATCTTGGGGAGAATGTGTTCTTTTTGGAAGCCAACGGTGTACTTTGGGGGGAAAAAGCGGCCTTTCTGGGAGAAAGCGTCCTAGTTTGGGGAGAAAAGTGTCATAGTGCGGAGTGTGGTGTAGCAGATTAGGGGGAATTGGGAGGTATTCCTAAGAGAACTGTCATTTCTGGGTGAAAAGGTCTTATGTGGGGGGGAAAAG
>NW_011239300.1:0-502 GCF_000146605.3 Meleagris gallopavo | reverse complement strand
ACTTATGTAAGTACATGAAACTAGGACTTTTGTTCTGTCAAGGAAGTTTCATTCATCAACATCCTTTACTGGAGTTAAACAAAAAACACATACCTGTAACGAGAACAGAGGGATGCAATTGGTTTGTTAGAACTGCCGAACTGCCTAATTTAAGTAGTACGTTTTTTTTTTTTTTTTTTTTTTAAAATTTGAAAGGCAAATACTGAGAAATATTAATAGGCCCTGTTACTTTCCCAATTATGGACTGAATTCATTTTCACTAGCAGGTAGGTAAGGAATATAAGGGGAAAAAAACAGCCTCTGGTATTAGCTAGGTAACATTTCTTAGTTTTTCTCTACATTTTTATGAGTCTTTGTTGCCTTTAGCAGGAGTAGACTCCATCCCAAAGCCTATAGCAGTATTTTAAGAAGTAAAACATAAATTTACACTGTGCATTCTTAGATTTAAGGTTCAGGCACTCTGTAATGTCTTCAGTGCTTCTGCAGTAACTAGCTATCATTA
>NW_011239299.1:0-476 GCF_000146605.3 Meleagris gallopavo | reverse complement strand
TCCAGCACAAGCTGTTCCATCACCTTCCAGGGACAGAGTGAGCTGACAGGCCTATAATTACCCGGATCTTCCTTCTTGCCCTTTTTGAAGACCGGAGTGACATTGGCTATCCTCCAGTCTCAGGGACTCCCTGTTGTCCAAGACCTCTCAAAAATGATGGAGAGCGGTTCGGCAATGACCTCCGCCAGCTCTCTCAGCACACGTGGATGCACCCCATCAGGTCCCATGGACTTGTGGACCTTAGTACTGCCTAGGCGCTCACGCACGTCCTCTTTCCTGACTAAAGGGAAGTCTCCCATTCCCCAGACCCTCTCACTAACCTCCAGGGGTGTGGGATTCCTGCGGGAGAGCCTTTTCACTGAAGACAGAAGTAAAGAAGGCATTCAGTATCTCTCAGTCCCAGAAGAGATCCAAGTTGGCTCTCCTAAAGTCCAGGGTAGCAATCCTACTTATTGCTTTGCTTCTTCCACTCAGGA
>NW_011239298.1:0-619 GCF_000146605.3 Meleagris gallopavo | reverse complement strand
TGGGCATGCTGCTGCCTCCACCACACACGCACCTTCAGGGTCGCCAGCCCAGAAGGAGGCTGTCCCTGCCAGCTGGAACAAAACACCTCTCTGGAGGAAGGCAAAGCACCGGCAGTCATGCCAAGGAGGACGGAAGGGTAGCTACCGGGGCATGGATCCACCCAGCCAGCAGAGGAAAAGCCGACCGGCCAGCACAAGGCAAGAGGCAAGGATGCCCACGAGGCGTGGACCCACCTGGGAAGCCCAGAAGGAGCTGCAAATGCAGCAAGCACTGCACAAACGCCTAGACAGCTGGCTGCGCTTCCAGAAGCCTGCAAAGGAAAAAACACAACAGTCAAGGCCCAGAGACAGCATCAGGGAACTGAAGGCAAGGGAGCAAGAAGGGCATGGGCAAGGAGACAAGGAAGGCAAAGCAAGGCAACGCAAAGACGGAAAGCAAAGGAGACACTCAAAGCACACCCAAGAAACATCCTCTGAACACGACAGGAATGCCTGCAGCAACGAACAAGATCATGCAAAAGAAAGGAGCAGGAAAGACAAAGAACCAACAAGTATGAAACAAAGACAACGCAAAGCAAACAAAAAAGCCTCACTGCAGAAAAGAACGAAGGACAAACCG
>NW_011239297.1:0-463 GCF_000146605.3 Meleagris gallopavo | reverse complement strand
TGTAGGTTGGATGTCAGGGGGAAGTTCTTCGCAGAGAGAGCGGTGAGGTGCTGGAACAGCTGCCAGAGAGGCTGTGGATGCCCCGTCCATCCCTGGAGGTGTTCAAGGCCAGGCTGGATGGGGCCCTGGGCAGCCTGGGCTGGTATGAAATGGTTTGTGGCCGTGCCTGTGGCGGGGGGGCTGGAGATTTGTGATCCTGGAGGTCCCTTCCAACCCGGGCCATTCTGTGATTCTGTGCCTCCACGGTGACAGTGACAGTGAGAACTTCGGGGACAGGCGGTTGTCCCGGTGGTGGCACTGCCGGCGGTTGTCCCGGTGTCACCCGGTGGCCCTGGGGGGAGTTGTTTCCGTAGGGCTCTGGATGGGAATTTGATGAGAACCATCCATTTCTGAAAGGAAATGGGGAAAGAAAGACAACAAAACGGACATAGTATTGATTTGAATGGAAACAGACATTTTGGGG
>NW_011239296.1:0-538 GCF_000146605.3 Meleagris gallopavo | reverse complement strand
AACTGATCAGCTTTTGTATCAAGAATCACTGAATTGCTTACAAATCTTGACTCACTCTCGTTCTCAAAGCAATGCATTACTATTTCTGGTTCATTCACTCTTCCAGTATCCGTCAGGCACAAGGTGCTGCATAACGTGTGTTAAAGTTCTAAAGTGTTTAATAACTACATACAGCTTACTTGAAGATAATTAAATCCCAATTGCCATATAAAAGCTCTAAAGGAAATACGTCAAACTTTATTACTAGTAGTAGTTTACTGGCAATACAAAATACATCTAAAATAAACCTCTACAAATGAAACTACATTTCTACAATTTTTAAAACATCACACACTTTGAACATAAATACTGCCACGGAAGTATTTAGGAATAATTAACAAAAGCAGAATACATTTAAAAAAATGCAACTGTATAAATCAAAAGTCTGCTTTAATACATTGACAAGTCTATCTTATAAAATGATTGTAAGTAAGTGTCCGCAAATCAGGTGATACTTCATAGTATAGCACTTCAAATGCAATATTATTTAAACAAGACT
>NW_011239295.1:0-504 GCF_000146605.3 Meleagris gallopavo | reverse complement strand
GCTGCCTCCTAATAACCAACCTAAACCTCCCCCGTCTCACTTGAAAACCATTTCCCCCTTGTCCTATCGCTATCCACCCTCCTAAACAGCCCGTTGCCACCTCCTGCTTATGCGCTCCCTTCGAGTCTTGGAACGCTGTCATGAGCTATCTCCAGAGCTTTCTCTTCTCCCACAGAAACAATCCCAGTTCCCTCAACATTTCTTTCTAAGAGAGGTGCTCCAGCCCTCTGATCATCTTCGTGGCCCTTCTCTGGACCTGCTCCAAAAGCTCCACATCATTCCCGTGCTGGAGCCCCAGGCCTGGACGCAGTGCTGCACATGGGGCCGCACACCAGAGCCGAGTCGAGGGGGACAATCACCTCCCTCTTCCTGCTGGTCGCTCCTCTTTGAATGCAGCCCAGGATACAGTTGGCCTTCTGGGCTGCAAGTGCACACTACTGGCTTATGACCAGCTCTTTGTCCACCAGGATCCCCGAGTCCTCCGCAGGGCTGCTCCCAAGGGCT
>NW_011239294.1:0-503 GCF_000146605.3 Meleagris gallopavo | reverse complement strand
CTTTATTCGGGCAGCAATATCTTTCCACAGGTCAGCAGCCCAAATAGGTTTACCCCTTTCCCTTTGTCCAGTTGGTTTTTGCTCCCACTGCTGTAAACCACCCCCATAGAGCATTTGCCACCATCCACGAGTCAGTGTAAACATAAAGCATTGGCCACCTCTCCCGTTCAGCAACATCCAAGGCCAGTTGGACAGCCTTTACCTCTGCAAATTGGCTCGATTCTCCTTTTCCTTCAGTGGCCTCTGCAACTTGTCGTGTGGGGCTCCACACAGCGGCTTTCCATCTGCGGTGTTTCCCCACAATACAACACGATCCATCTGTGAATAGGGCATATGTCTTCTCATTTTCGGGTAGTTCATTATATGGTGGGGCCTCTTTAGCACGTGATATCTCTTCTGCTGGCGGTGTTCCAAACTTTTTGCCTTCAGGCCAGTCCATGATCACCTCTAGGATTCCTGGACGGTTGAGATTCCCCATCCGCGCTCGCTGCGTAATCAGCGCA
>NW_011239293.1:0-435 GCF_000146605.3 Meleagris gallopavo | reverse complement strand
CTCCAAGGGAACCTGGTAACAGCCTTTCAATACCTAAAGGAAAAGAACAAGGGAAAATGGAGGTGAAAATCTAAGGAAAATGTCTTGTACAGTGAGGGTGCTGAGGCAGTGGCACAGGTTGCCAGAGACATGGTGGATGTGCTGGCCCTTTCAAGGTGAGCCTGGCTCAGACTCTGAGCAACTTGATCTAGCCTGTGGATGGTCAGCATGGGGGAGTCGGATCACATCGCAAACCTACCTGCGTACAAGCAGCGCACCAACATGGGGGTGCATGATGTTCATTACCTGCTGGACACATCTCACACCACTGATTGGAGAAGCCCAGGCAATCCTTCAACTCCATCAGGCTGCAAAATGAAATCAGAAGAGACGCAGAACATCATTTAAAACACTAACGAGGATGCACACAATGCCCTTAAAAAACACCCACCGCAT
>NW_011239292.1:0-618 GCF_000146605.3 Meleagris gallopavo | reverse complement strand
AGTCAAAAAGGTAACAAGCAGGAGTTGATATCAATGGAAGACGTTCCTCTTCCTACGCCTCCATCCCTCCCTCCCCCCGCCTCTCCTTGCCTCACCTTTACCCCAGCTCCTGGAAGATGCCCACAGACTTTCAGTCAGCTCTCAAATCCATAGGACTCCTTTCACATTACTCCATTAATAAAAGATTCAGACTCGTTCCATGCACTCAAACTGACCGAGCAGTGGTATCACAATCACTCGTAACACACGGAAGCACCCAAACCCTGAGGATTTCTTTTCCCCTCCACTACCAGGTTCTTCTTAGCACACAGGACTTCTCCTGCTGCTATCAAACAAAGCCAGCAGTACAAAGCAAGCAGCCACCGAGGACTCTAAAAGCAAAGCCTGATCCACAAAGCACACCTGAACTTCACAAGCACACCTGAGCCGCCTCCTTGGCTGATGATAATTTTCAGGTATTTTATGAGCTAGCTGAGAAGAAACATCTTTTTATGTTGGACTGATTACAGGGATTTTTCAAAAGCCTTCCCTGCTGGCCTCGCTCTGCTCCCACCTGAGCACGCAGAGCCTTACAATTCCTTTTCATGGTCAATGATTAGAGGCCACTCTCAAAAGCTT
>NW_011239291.1:0-491 GCF_000146605.3 Meleagris gallopavo | reverse complement strand
TTCTCCTCCAGAGTGAGGAACCTTGTCCTTTCTCCCTTCACATATATACAAAGCCTTCCTTGCCCATAGAAGTCCATGAATAAGAACGGGAAATACTGTTCATGCCTCCTCTTCAAAATCTACACCTTGAGAGTTGCAGAGAATGTAGTGCTTTGCTATGTTTATGTAGTAGAAAAAAAATACCATCATCTATTAACAATCACATGTAAAACTGTTGGAGGATTTGGAAAAGTGCTCTTAGATTCCTGCATGTCTTACATCCCCTCAAAAATATTTCCTGAATAGCTGACTGACTCACCTAAGACAGTCTCCCTGCTCATTAAAAAGTCTTACATACATTTCTATGCCCAAACCATGGTTTTCTAGAACTGCTATGAAGCAAAAGTTTACAGGTTCAGGTCTCCCCTATCAAGACAGGCTGAGGGAGCTGGGCTTGTTCAGCCTGGAGACAAGAAGGCTGTGAGGAGACCTCACTGCAGCTTTCCAGTATT
>NW_011239290.1:0-470 GCF_000146605.3 Meleagris gallopavo | reverse complement strand
TTTTCCATGCAGACTTAGAACATAGCTAAGGTGCCTCCACTTAGATGAGCAAGCTTCGGTTAGGTATGGGTTTAAAGGCTGCCGGCTTAGATAGAAACACTGCCAATCTGAAGTCTAAGAAATCTTTGCACTTAAAATTCCTTGCGTTGAAAAGTTCTCAAAGAAACCTGGAAAGGCTGCCTTTAAGTATTTCTGTTGAAAACTTCTGGGATGTCTTCCCACATCATTCACCAGGACTGTTCATATTATAGACTATTTATTCAATCAGTTTTAAAACCATGCATTGTAATTATTGGCAATACTTCTTTCCTGTGGAGCTCAAGCCCTCATGAGTGACAGGGATGGGGGGCTGCAAGGGGATTCTGGTGCTAAGCTGAAAAATCTATCCAGAACAAATCTGTCCTCCTGATCTAAAAATATAGGCTAAAGGAAACAAGACGTATATTCATCATTACACTGACTACACTAGA
>NW_011239289.1:0-568 GCF_000146605.3 Meleagris gallopavo | reverse complement strand
GGACGGGATGCCATCCACAGAGACCTCAACAGGCTGAGCAGTGGGCACAAATCCAAGTGGCAGGGTCAGTAGCTGGGATGAGGGAACAGCCACCACCAAAACATGGCTAGGGGATGAAAGGACTGAGCGTAGTCCTGCTCCATACGGGCCTGGGAGTACTGGTGGGTGGGAGCTGGACACAAGCCAGCAATGGGCCCTTCCAGCCCAGAAAGCCAACCGTATCCTGGGCTGCATCCAAAGATGCGCAGTCAGCGGGCCAAGGGAGGAGATCCCCATCCCTCTGCTCTGCGCTGGTCAGGCCTCACCTGCAGTGCTGCGTCCAGATGTGGAGTCCTCAGTGCAGGGAGACATGGAGCTGTGCGAGTGCATCCAGAGTACAGCCACAAACACGAACCCAAGGATGGAACCCCTGTCCTGTAAGCAAGGAGAGCTGGGCTGTTCAGCCTCCTGGAGAAGTGAAGGCTCCAAGGGAACCTGGTAACAGCCTTTCAATACCTAAAGGAAAGAACAAGGGAAAATGGAGGTGAAATCTAAGGAAAATGTCTTGTACAGTGAGGGTGCTGAGGCA
>NW_011239288.1:0-472 GCF_000146605.3 Meleagris gallopavo | reverse complement strand
CTACCGCACGTTTTCTCCCAAAAAGACTAGATGACAAGACCAAATTGGACACTTGCAACCAAGAATAGGACATCTTCTCCCACTAATACCACTTGTCTCCCAAGGATAGGACATTTTCCTAAATGCTATGGCAGTTCTGCTAAGAAATACTCCTTTCCTTCCCTAAATGGGACATATGCACCCACAAAGACCACGACTCCGAGAAATTCCTCCCAGTTCCTCCCAATTACACTCCATTACATTCCTCATCATGACACTTACTCCCAGACTTTTGGCATTTTTACTGCGGAAAGACCATTTCGATCCAGAATATATGCCATTGGCCCTCACAAACACCGATTGCCTCACAAAGATGTGGCACATCCCACCAGAAAGACCATTTCTAGCCCCCAAAAGATGGCATTTACTCCCAGAAACACCAGCTTTCTCACACATTCCTCACCTTTTCCCTCCCACATAAGACCTTTTCACC
>NW_011239287.1:0-406 GCF_000146605.3 Meleagris gallopavo | reverse complement strand
CCAACTGTATCGTGGGCTGCATTCAAAGAGGAGCGACCAGCAGGGGAGAGGGAGGTTGATTGTCCCCCTCTACTCGGCTCTGGTGCGGCCCCATGTGCAGCACTGCGTCCAGGCCTGGGGCTCCAGCACAGGAATGATGTGGAGCTTTTGGAGCAGGTCCAGAGAAGGGCCACGAAGATGATCAGAGGGCTGGAGCACCTCTCTTAGAAAGAAATGTTGAGGGAACTGGGATTGTTTCTGTGGGAGAAGAGAAAGCTCTGGAGATAGCTCATGACAGCCTTCCAAGACTCGAAGGGAGCGCATAAGCAGGAGGGGGCAACGGCTGTTTAGGAGGGTGGATAGCGATAGGAGAAGGGGAAATGGTTTTGAAGTGAGACAGGGGAGGTTTAGGTTGGTTATTAGGAGG
>NW_011239286.1:0-350 GCF_000146605.3 Meleagris gallopavo | reverse complement strand
TTATCGTATTTTTTCCCCTTTTTAATTTCGTTTTATCGATCTTAGGTGTTCCGTCCCCCGTCCCCCGCCCCGCCCCGTCCCGTCCCGTCCCGTCCCGTCCCCGGTTTCGCGATTTGTTGATTGATTGATTGATTGATTGGATTGGATTGGATTTTTGTTGTTGTTGTTGTTTATGTGTGTACTTGTTCGTCTATTTATTTTTGATTTCTATTTTATCTTTTAATTTTCGTATGTTTGTTTGTTTGTTTGTTTATGGTGTGCCTACTTATTTGTCCCAACCCCCCCCTCCCCCCCCCCCCCCCCTTTTTCCTTCTTCTTTTTTTTCTCATTCCGTTGTTCATTTCATTCAA
>NW_011239285.1:0-435 GCF_000146605.3 Meleagris gallopavo | reverse complement strand
GGGAACCTGGTAACAGCCTTTCAATACCTAAAGGAAAAGAACAAGGGAAAATGGAGGTGAAATCTAAGGAAAATGCTTGTACAGTGAGGGTGCTGAGGCAAGTGGCACAGGTTGCCAGAGACATGGTGGATGTGCTGGCCCTTTCAAGGTGAGCCTGGCTCAGACTCTGAGCAACTTGATCTAGCTGTGGATGGTCAGCATGGGGGAGTCGGATCACATCGCAAACCTACCTGCATACAAGCAGCGCACCAACATGGGGTGCATGATGTTCATTACCTGCTGGACACATCTCACACCACTGACTGGAGGAGCCCAGGCAATCCTTCAACTCCATCAGGCTGCAAAATGAAATCAGAAGAGACGCAGAACATAATTTACAACACAACAAGGATGCACACAATGCCCTTAAAAAACACCAAATGGATGCAATTAGCA
>NW_011239284.1:0-619 GCF_000146605.3 Meleagris gallopavo | reverse complement strand
GCTCATGTGCCCAGCAGTCGGGCCAGTGAAGGACAACAAAGCAACCACCAGGAAGATCGAGCTGCCAAAATTGAGGCTGCTTTTATTTTCCCTTGCTTTGCTTTGGTTTGCTCTTTTGTGCTTCCTTTTCACCTCTGCTTCACGTTGCTTCGCATTGCTTTCTAGTTTTCTTGCTTTGCTTTGCTTTTTCCTTCTACTCTTGCTTGTTCCCACTTCTTCCCGTTGCTTTCGTTTTCCGTTGTTTTTAGTCTGGTTTGAATTGACTTCATCTTCTGTTTGCTCCTTTTTCTCTTTCTGACTCGTTTAACTCAAGCCTGTTCCCTGCGCTTTCCTTCTGTGCTTGGTGCTGTTGCAGTTCTGTCTCAGTGGCACGGATACCTTCGCATTCCTCTGCATGGCTTTTAGTTTCATTCTTTGCTTTGTTTCCTTTCAGTTTTGCTTCTCTTCCTTTGCTTTTATTTTTCCTCGTCTTTTTTTCATTTACTCTGTTTAGCTTTAGTTGGCTTTTTCCTTTCACTTTCCCTGTTTGAATGCTTTACTTTGCCATGATATTGTACTGTATGGTTTTGATTTTTCTTTGCATTTCTTTTTTTTTCTGTGCTTTTCTACTGTTTTTTTT
>NW_011239283.1:0-479 GCF_000146605.3 Meleagris gallopavo | reverse complement strand
ATGCGGAGTCCTCAGTGCAGGGAGACATGGAGCTGTGCGAGTGCATCCAGAGTACAGCCACAAACACGAACCCAAGGATGGAACCCCTCTCCTGTAAGCAAGGAGAGCTGGGCTGTTCAGCCGCCTGGAGAAAGTGAAAGGCTCCAAGGGAACCTGGTAACAGCCTTTCAATCCTAAAGGAAAGAACAAGGGAAAATGGAGGTGAAATCTAAGGAAAATGTCTTGTACAGTGAGGGTGCTGAGGCAGTGGCACAGGTTGCCAGAGACATGGTGGATGTGCTGGCCCTTTCAAGGTGAGCCTGGCTCAGACTCTGAGCAACTTGATCTAGCTGTGGATGGTCAGCATGCGGGAGTCGGATCACATCGCAAACCTACCTGCGTACAAGCAGCGCACCAACATGGGGTGCATGATGTTCATTACCTGCTGGACACATCTCACACCACTGATTGGAGAAGCCCAGGCAATCCTTCAACTCCAT
>NW_011239282.1:0-380 GCF_000146605.3 Meleagris gallopavo | reverse complement strand
TAGCTCTGTCCCACACCCCGCGTGTCACAATGGCCGTCCGTGCCACCCTCTGTGATGCCATCACACCTCGAGAGGGGCTGAGGGCGCCCAGGGCAGGAGGGCGGCGGCTCTTGCAGCCAGCGCAGGGTGAGGGGCCCGGTGCCAGACGCAGCCCCGCTGGAACCCGGTGTGTTGGTGCTGCTGAAGGCACTGGGTGACACGTCCACCCTCCTGGCCCCACCTGAATGCTACCGGGACTGTGGCTCCATCAGTGTCCCAATCAAGTGTTTGCGTGTTGCCATGACTTTTTTGGTTGTTTCCTGCTCATTACCTCTCGTTACAATAAATGACTCGATTCACAGAATCACAGAATCCCTATGGTTGGCAAAGACCTCTAAGAT
>NW_011239281.1:0-436 GCF_000146605.3 Meleagris gallopavo | reverse complement strand
TTTTTTGTCCTTTTTCTCTCATTAAGGACTTGTTAACTTTACCACCCAAACAACTGAAATTGCAAAACATCTCCTTTATCTTAAAGTCTTTTTGGTTTTGTTTGTTTACTTTTATTTTTTATTTATTTTTATACTCTTCTCATGGCTCCTCTATTCTTTCAGTACTTGAATGCTTAGAAGCACTGAAGCACTGGAATGTTAATGTGCACAGAAGAATTTGTAAATGCACTTAAGCTACAGATAGTGCATATAAGAATGAGCAACATAGTGGTCAGAGGTTTTACTTCTCTGTGTTGAATCACTGACTCAACACAAATTAGTAGCTTCTTCCAATCCTACAATGCATCCTTTTTTTATACAGGCAAAGCTGTGTTCCTGGCACGAGACAAGCACCATCTGGCAGACCTGAGCCATTTGATCCGTCATGACGCCCCAT
>NW_011239280.1:0-353 GCF_000146605.3 Meleagris gallopavo | reverse complement strand
CCCCCCATGTTGGTGCGCTGCTTGTATGCAGGTAGGTTTTGCCGATGTGATCCGACTGCCCCATGCTGACCATCCACAGCTAGATCAAGTTGCTCAGAGTCTGAGCCAGGCTCACCTTGAAAGGGCCAGCACATCCACCATGTCTCTGGCAACCTGTGCCACTGCCTCAGCACCCTCACTATACAAGACATTTTCCTTAGATTTCACCTCCATTTTCCCTTGTTCTTGCCTTTAGGTATTGAAAAGGCTGTTACCAGGTTCCCTTGGAGCCTTCACTTCTCCAGGAGGCTGAACAGCCCAGCTCTCCTTGCTTACAGGAGAGGGGTTCCATCCTTGGGTTCGTGTTTGTGGCT
>NW_011239279.1:0-355 GCF_000146605.3 Meleagris gallopavo | reverse complement strand
ATGATACATGCTTCTGAAAAAGAAAAGTAGCTGAACATATATCTGACATACATTTTTACTGGTATAGATTAATACCCTGAGGGCTGTTTGGTTCACAGTGCGTGAGAGCTGTCCCCCCCAAGTTGCACACAGTTTCTGGTAGTGCCAAGTGTTCCATTCTCGATGCCCTTAACACAATATTAAATGCTTTGTGAAGAGGCCCAGGTGTGTTTGGGTAGCTTTCTATTCCAGGCAGCGAATTTGTTACACTAACAGAAATGTTTTTCACCTGGCAGTATGTTGCAATAATCAGCGTTCTTTGTTTAAGAATAAATTAAGCCTTTTTTTTTTTTTTATAAATTGTGGACAGTTTGGG
>NW_011239278.1:0-483 GCF_000146605.3 Meleagris gallopavo | reverse complement strand
CCCAGGGCCACGGCACGGGCTATCTCTTGTTTAATCTGCTCAAAAGCCTGCTGCTGCTCAGGACCCACATAAAATCATTCTTCTTCCGTGCCCCCTGATAAAGGGGCTTACAATGAGGCTGTAGTTTGGAACATGCATTCTCCAAAAACGCACTACACCCAGGAACGATTGTGTCTCTTTCTTATTAGTGGGTGGAGACATGGCGCTGATTTTCTTGATCACATCTGTTGGGATGTGACGACGGCCATCTTGCCACTTTATACCTAGGAACTGAATTTCCTGGGCAGGCCCTTTCACTTTGCTTCGCTTCATAGCGAAACCAGCACGCAGAAGGATCTGGATTATTTGCTCTCCTTTCTCAAAAACTTCCTTTGCTGTGTTGCCCCACACGATGATGTCATCAGTATACTGTAAATGCTCAGGAGCACCTCCCTGTTCCAGTGCAGCTTGGATCAACCCATGGCAAATGGTTGGGCTATGTTT
>NW_011239277.1:0-456 GCF_000146605.3 Meleagris gallopavo | reverse complement strand
AAATGGGTTAAGGTGAATCTCCTCTGCATTCCCAATTCCAGTGAGATTTGCAGAAGCGCCAGCAAGCTTCAGCACTCCAAACTCCAACTGCAGCTGGAGAAAGCTTGACAAGGAGAAGAATCTTACAGCAGAAGGAGACGTCTTTGTCCAGGTGAGGCTGGAGGCTCCGGGCTGGGATCAGCTCACAGGGCTGGCCCCTGTCTGGATCTCAGCAGAGCCACAGGGCAGCCGGTGAGCTGTCTGTGGGGAAGGCCGTGTTGCGGCCAAGGGTCCTGCCTCAGGGTTGCAGGATGCGGCCCCCAAAGCCATCAGCCACTCAGGCAGACCCCTCCTGCTCTGTCCTTACAGTCTGCTGCCGGCGGCACCGAAAGTGTGTGAAGCCTGTAAGCAGCCGGTGAGCTGGCAGCTGCAGGGCCGGGCAGGAACTGAAAGCCAAGAAGACCTGGGCCAAACAAT
>NW_011239276.1:0-402 GCF_000146605.3 Meleagris gallopavo | reverse complement strand
AATTTATGTTCTGCGTCTCTTCTGATTTCATTTTGCAGCCTGATGGAGTTGAAGGATTGCCTGGGCTCCTCCAGTCAGTGGTGTGAGATGTGTCCAGCAGGTAATGAACATGATGCACCCCATGTTGGTGCGCTGCTTGTATGCAGGTAGGTTTGCGATGTGATCCGACTCCCCCATGCTGACCATCCACAGCTAGATCAAGTTGCTCAGAGTCTGAGCCAGGCTCCCCCTTGAAAGGGCCAGCACATCCACCATGTCTCTGGCAACCTGTGCCACTGCCTTCAGCACCCTCACTGTACAAGACATTGTCCTTAGATTTCACCTCCATTTTCCCTTGTTCTTTCCTTTAGGTATTGAAAGGCTGTTACCAGGTTCCCTTGGAGCCTTCACTTCTCCAGGAGG
>NW_011239275.1:0-319 GCF_000146605.3 Meleagris gallopavo | reverse complement strand
ATAGTTCTAGAGCTCTGATAAGCACTACTGCCTTAATCAGAACAGAAAATTTAGACCTTATTTAAAAAATAAAAAAAAAAAAGAATTATGGGAAGGATCCGTGAAAATAAAAGTTTCTGCTCTTCAACCACAAAGACAAAAATGCTTCTCAAAATTGCCCCCCACGCTTATATTAAGATTTAATATCCTTCAAGCTAATACTGAAAGCAAACTCACAGAAAAACACCTTCTACGAAAACAGAGGCTGGAGCCCTCAGCCGAGTGTAATTATATCCTTCTCAGCTGAGACCTTCCTGCAAATTTCAGCTCTCGCTAAATA
>NW_011239274.1:0-529 GCF_000146605.3 Meleagris gallopavo | reverse complement strand
TGGAAGTGCAGGCAGCTCTCGGCTTTTTGTGCAGTGCTTGCTGCGTTTGCAGCTCTTCTCGGTTTCCCAGGTCGGTCCCCGCCTCGTGGGCATCCTTGCCTCTTGCCTTGTGCTGGCCTGGAGGCTTTTCCTCTGCTGGCTGGCGGATCCATGCCCGGTAGCTACCCTTCCCTCCTCGTTGGCATGACTGCCAGTGCTTTGCCTTCCTCCAGAGAGGTGTTTTGTTCCGTCTGGCAGCCACAGACTCCTTCTGGGCTGGCGACCCTGCAGGTGCATGTGTGGTGGAGGCAGCAGCATGCCCAGTAGCTACCCTTTCCTCCTCCCAGGCACGGATGCCAAGATTTTGGCCTCCTGCACACTCGGTGGTCACTCTGTGCTTTGCCATGACGGTGTGTTCTTTGCTTTTTCATGTTGCTGCAGAGGCTGTAGCTGCATGGGTTGATGTTGGTTTCCTCGGTTTGTTTTCCATGTTCGTTTTCTCGTGGTTCTGCCTTGGTTCCTGCTCCTTCTGCATTGCAATGCATTGTTT
>NW_011239273.1:0-565 GCF_000146605.3 Meleagris gallopavo | reverse complement strand
CATAAGCTGTTGTATATGATGTTTAATACTGTTTTTGGCGTAGCTTGCTACCAACTATCTTGCTGAATGGCTACTGAAATCGATGGGATTTTGGTGCATCAGCTCAGGATCCTGAAAATACAGTAATGCAGGAGGATGTGCCACTATACAGTGCTCTTTGGGTTTTGAAACGGGGAGCCAGTCCCTAGGCGAAGTCTCAAATCCCAATTAAAATTGTAGGTCAAGTTTGAGCCAAGCTACTTGGTATGAAAGCCAATGCTTTGCAGACAAAGCAACTGCCCCTTTTCTTCGTGGACACAACTCTCATTAGCGTTAATGGGAGCTGAGCACATGCATTGAGAGGAGATATTTCCCAAGCTCTCCGATACTTGAGTTGTTGGAGGAGGGGGAAAAGATGGAAAATGTTTTGTATTTTTTTTCAGATGAAAGTCACAAGCTTCAAAGTCAAGAATGGGCAGAAACAGTCCGTCCCCTTTCTCCTGTCTGTCAAAAATGAGTAAGGAACAAAGAAATCCAATCAGACTGTTTCGTTTGTGCCATGGCACTGGCAGGCTCTTCCACAAAT
>NW_011239272.1:0-451 GCF_000146605.3 Meleagris gallopavo | reverse complement strand
CCAGGAGGCTGAACAGCCCAGCTCTCCTTGCGTTACAGGAGAGGGGTTCCATCCTTGGGTTCGTGTTTGTGGCTGTACTCTGGATGCACTCGCACAGCTCCATGTCTCCCTGCACTGAGGACTCCACATCTGGACGCAGCACTGCAGGTGAGGCCTGACCAGCGCAGAGCAGAGGGATGGGGATCTCCTCCCTTCGCCCGCTGACTGCGCATCTTTGGATGCAGCCCAGGATACGGTTGGCTTTCTGGGCTGGAAGGGCCCACTGCTGGCTTGTGTCCAGCTCCCACCCACCAGTACTCCCAGGCCTTATGGAGCAGGACTACGCTCAGTCCTTTCATCCCCTAGCATGTTTTGGTGGTGGCTGTTCCCTCATCCCAGCTACTGACCCTGCACTTGGATTTGTGGCCACTGCTCAGCCTGTTGAGGTCTCTGTGGATGGCATCCCGTCCCT
>NW_011239271.1:0-401 GCF_000146605.3 Meleagris gallopavo | reverse complement strand
GTTGTGAGGACGTGGCTTTGTTCCCATCCTCGATCTTGATGGGGCAGGTGGTTAGACCAAGCCGGGAGAGCCAGCTGGAGGTCTGGCACTTGGTCTCTAAGGGATGCTGCTCCTCGGGAAGGAGCAGCTTTTTGCCCAATTCCGGGCCCAGCTGAGACAGCTGGCAAAGTCAGGAATTGGAGACATGAAAGCAAGTAAGATCAGGAAGAGATTCAGGCTGACCTTCATCCTGTTCTCTCCCACGGACCACTCTCAACACACAAAGTGGCTGTCACCCAGAGCAGAGCTCCAGCAGTGACCACCAGGACGGAGCGACTGCCCCAAGTGTCTGAGCTGGGGGAGGCTGCCAGCGTGACTTAAGAAAGACTGAAGTCCTGCCCCGCCCTGTGATGTCACAATGC
>NW_011239270.1:0-450 GCF_000146605.3 Meleagris gallopavo | reverse complement strand
GGGGCTCATCAACTTGATTCCTCCCAGCCGGTGGCATCTAATGTCTCAGCCATCAAAAAGAAGAACGTTCTCCTGCTCGAGCAAGTGACAACAGTAAGACCACATCACGTTTTGCCTTGTGGCATTACCTACGTGACCACGGAGAAGATATGAAGGAGTGGCATAAACAACCTACTCCTGTACTTCAAGCACGGGTAAGAGAGTTACAAGACAAAATCAACCACCAAGGTGAACTTCTCCAAAAAGGTGATTGCTCCAGTTGCTGCAGACAATGAAGGTAACAAATAGAGGGGCCCTGCCCCCAGCCAGGGGGGGGAAAGGGATAATAGAGTTTATTGGACTGTGTGGATTAGATGGCCTGGCACATCAGAATCACGAAAATATAAGGCCCTGGTGGATACTGGTGCACAGTGCACTCTAATGCCCTCGAGTCACCAAGGGACAAAATCA
>NW_011239269.1:0-457 GCF_000146605.3 Meleagris gallopavo | reverse complement strand
CTAACTCCCGGCAAGGTCACCTGATGCTCTCTTCTTTGCCTGCGCTGCTTCGCTTGGGCTTCTCTGCCTGCGCTGCTTCGCTTGCGCTTCTCTGCCTGCGCTTCTCGCCTGCGCTTCTCTGCCTGCGCTTCTCATCTCAGCGTTGTGGTAAGGCCGATCCACTATCAAATTTCAACATTCTCTCTCCTTATAAAAATTCTGTTTGATACCATATTTAGTAAATTACTTTGTTTTACCTCAGATTGTTGCCACTGTTTTCAATTATTTCGGGGGTCCCTTATTTTCTTTTTTTTCCGGGGGCGCGGATCCGCAGATCCCTCCGCCCTTCTAGTCACGGAACCGGGCCGAACCAGCCCGTAAACCGTTGACAAAATGTGTAGAGAAAAAACACAATATAATACAAGACCTCACCTGTTGACAGACACGTCTGAATCAGAATACAAAATTTTTAGAACTT
>NW_011239268.1:0-393 GCF_000146605.3 Meleagris gallopavo | reverse complement strand
TTCTTTTCCATCTTCTTCCAAACAGACCAGGTTTAGTAGTAATTAAGTCTTTTTTTTTTACTTTAGAAGCAAAAGTGGAGTGTTTTTGTGGTTAGGCATTTTTTTTTATTCTGGAATGTGTGCTTCTGTGTATAGGCATGGCACTGTTTTTTATTCCCAGTCTTACAATTCAGTGATATTTTTAGTATCTTACTCTACATCACTGATGCTTTTTCTTGAAAAGTAAATGTAAAATCCATTGGATTTTTTTTCTTGGCACATCTAACATACATTTGTATCTAATTTTTACATATTTTCACGTATTTTACACATTTTCTTTGGATGTCCTCTCCAGAAATGCTCTGAGTATCTGTCACTTCCACTGTTTAGTCTGGCACTCAAATAATTTGATAT
>NW_011239267.1:0-655 GCF_000146605.3 Meleagris gallopavo | reverse complement strand
ACTCTCCCTCACTACCTCTTAACATGAGATTGAACTGCAGCGTTGTTTTCTCTCTTCATGTTACTTCGGATAACTCTAGAGAGAGCCCTCCTGAAATTTATCACAAGTGTGAGAGAACAATTCTTGAATTTTTCAAGAAAACAACTAAACCAGGAAAGAATAAGTGTTAGTAAGACTTGATTTGAATTTGTTGAGGTAGCTTCTATTTCTTTCCTCAACAGGGTGCTAGCCTGAAATTTTTCTGTGACCAGAGGGAATACAGTGGGCAACGTATCTATTACTGGAAGAAAGTTTTGATTAGTTTGGAAACAATCAAAAAGAACAAAAATATTCCTGAACGGAATGATCCTCTCTTCAAACATTTCCATAATGTGGACATTCAGGTGCAGATTGATCAATGTAAGATTAGAGAAAGGAGGGTTATGTGTCGGTACACGAGCTTAGGGTTCTGGTTTCACCCAGAAGATGGCTAAGCACGATGTCACAGTGCACCCCTTTGGCCAGTTGAAGTCAGCTGTCCTAATTCTGTTCCCTCCCAGCTCCTTGGATCCTTTGCTGAAAATGGCTTGGCCCTGTGCAGCATGCTTAGCAGGAACTATAAGCATTGGTGTGTTATCAACACTGCTTTCCTCCTAGAACCAAAACATCACACCAG
>NW_011239266.1:0-519 GCF_000146605.3 Meleagris gallopavo | reverse complement strand
CCAACCTGGCCTTGAGCACCTACAGGGATGGGGCACCGCAGCTTACATGGGCAGCAGTGCCAGCACCTCACCACTCTTGACTGAAAAATTTCCTCTCATTTATTTTAACGCTATTCCCCTTTGTCCTCTCACCATCAGACTGTGTAAAAACTTTCTCCCCCTTCCTGCTTGTAAGCACCCTTCAAGTACAGGAAGGCTGCAATGAGGTCTTCCCAGAGCCTTCTCTCCAAACCAAACAAGCCCAACTTCCTCAGCCTTTCTTCATAGAAGAGGTGCTACAGCCATCTTCGTGGCTCTCCTCTGGACTTTCTTCAAGAGCTCCACATCTTTCCTGTGTTGGGAACCCAGACCTACACACAGTACTCCATTCTGCTTTATGTATTTGTATCCTTGGATCAGACATCATAGTACCTACAAAGCACTTTTTTTCTTTTCTTTTTTTTCCAGATACCCTCCATCCACTCAGCATTCCTGCTTTCTCAGAAGTACTCCTCTTTGCACTAGGTAGCATCAGATCTC
>NW_011239265.1:0-598 GCF_000146605.3 Meleagris gallopavo | reverse complement strand
GTGCCACATCTTTGTGAGGCAATCGGTGTTTGTGAGGGCCAATGGCATATATTCTGGAATCGAAATGGTCTTTCCGCAGTAAAAGTCCAAAAGTCTGGGAGTAAGTGTCATGATGAGGAATGTAATGGAGTGTAAATTTGGGAGGGAAACCTGGGAGGAATTTCTCGGAGTCGTGGTCTTTGTGGGTGCGTATGTCCCATTTAGGGAAGGAAAGGAGTATTTCTTAGCAGAACTGCCATAGCATTTTAGGGAAAATATCCTATCCTTGGGAGAGAAGTGGTATTAGTGGGAGAAGATGTCCTATTCTTGGTTGCAAGTGTCCTATTTGGTCTTGTCATCTAGTCTTTTTGGGAGAAAACGTGCGGTAGTTTGAAGAAAACAGGTATGCCTGGGAGAAAATATCATCTTTTTGGAAGCACAGGCCCAATTTCCAAGTGAAATGTGGTATTTCTGGGAGAAAATGACAAGTACGTGGGAGAAAAGTGGGCAATAGTGGGAAAGACTGACTTCTCTTGGAGGGCAAGTGTGGTATTTTTGGTGTGAAAAGGGGTCCTTTGGGGAGAAAACGGGGTGTAGATGGGAGCAAATGTCCTGTTGA
>NW_011239264.1:0-621 GCF_000146605.3 Meleagris gallopavo | reverse complement strand
CTGAAACGCTCCTGAGACTTGCCATCGCTGGCCGAGAAATCGCGTTTCTCCCCAAATGCCGCTTTCAGCCGTCAGCAGCGGTCTCGTGTTTCTCGCTTGCCGAGAACGGGCCACTTCAGCCGGCTGCTTTTCTCCGACGAGTGAGCGGGCTCCTGTGCGCGCATCGGAAAGGAGCGGTTTGCACTTCGCCTTGGCTACATGCAGAATGCACTACGCCTACCTCTGAATACTATGTCTCTGCCTTTATTTCGAGCCACAATTCATGCTAGTCAGGTTTTCCACTGCGACACATCTGCATTCAGAGAGGAAAAGAGTGGAAGGGAAAACCCTCTCTAATAAGGCATTTGCAAGTTCGAGGAGCGACAGCTGTAGTGCTCTCAGGGAGAGCGTTTCAGAAATTGGGGAGAGATCCTTTCAGGACTGCGGAGAAAAACCCCCACTCGCATGTAGTGCAGGAGGCTGAATTCGCACTTGTCGGCATCGGAATCGCACTCCTTCGCTCTCACGCGTAGAAAGCGGCATTCGCGCTGTACCGCTCCGGAGACTTTGCCGTAGCTGGCCGAGAAATCGCGTTTCTCCCGAACTCCGCTTTCAGCCGTCAGCAGCGGTCTCGTATTTCTC
>NW_011239263.1:0-508 GCF_000146605.3 Meleagris gallopavo | reverse complement strand
GTCTTGCTTGTCTCTGGTCTTGCACTGTTTTCACTATTACATTCTCTTGTCCTCCGATTTTGTGTGTTCCTTGCCCCATTCTCTTGGCCTAATGACCCCTTGGCTTTGTGTTGCCACATTCATGTCGGCATTCAGTTTTGGCGTTCCCTGCCGTATTGTCTGGGCCGTCATCCTTGGCATTTCCTTCCATGTTCTCTTGGCCCTTGCCTTTGCCTGGGCATTCCCTTGCCCTCCTGTTTTTGTGGCAACACCTGGGGCGGGGTGCAGCCCTGCGAGCACAGCTGGGGGCAGTTAGGCTGTGGAGTGGGGCAGAGCCAGGCTCCACCCCTCCCTGATCCCATGTAAGGGCTGGGAAGAGTAGGGGCAGCATCTGAACCTGGGGAGTGCTTCTTTGGAGTATGCCTTGTTCTTTGGTGATGGAGTGAGTGATTTTTTTTATTTTTTTTTTTCCTTCCTCCATTGTGGAGCTGCTCTCTCTCTTTCTTAGCAGGGAACCCTGAGCGTACTT
>NW_011239262.1:0-388 GCF_000146605.3 Meleagris gallopavo | reverse complement strand
TGCAGCTCTGTCTGTGCCAGGCACACCGTGCCCTGATCAGCGTGGGTAGGGTGTTGGCTGCCTGTGGCACAGAGCTTTGGTCTTTGAGGGGGACGTCTTGGGAGACTCTGGTCTGTTGCGTATGGGTGGCAGCGAACCAGATCTCCAGGTGGAGGACTCCTCAGGCAGGCTGCACTGATGGTGAGATGCTGATGCCGCCATCTCCTGAGGTTCTGCCTGCTCCGGCCTGTCCTTCCTAGCTCTCTGCCTGAGTATTTTGATAGAGTCTCGTGCTAGAAGCGGTGGCCGGGATGCAAGGTCTTGGGTCAGGCTGGACTCAGCCTTTAACGAACTCCTCCTGTCTTTGCTGGGAGACGTCACCTGCCTCCCGGCAACCTGAGGGTGGGGC
>NW_011239261.1:0-510 GCF_000146605.3 Meleagris gallopavo | reverse complement strand
GTTTTGGCGTTCCCTGCCGTATTGTCTGGGCCGTCATCCTTGGCATTTCCTTCCATGTTCTCTTGGCCCTTGCCTTTGCCTGGGCATTCCCTTGCCCTCCTGTTTTTGTGGAACCCGCACCTGGGGCGGGGTGCAGCCCTGCGAGCACAGCTGGGGGCAGTTTGGCTGTGGAGTGGGGCAGAGCCAGGCTCCACCCCTCCCTGATCCCATGTAAGGGCTGGGAAGAGTAGGGGCAGCATCTGAACCTGGGGAGTGCTTCCTTTGGAGTATGCCTTGTTCTTTGGTGATGGAGTGAGTGTATTTTTTTTTTTTTCCTCTTCTCCATTGTGGAGCTGCTCTCTCTCTTTTTTAGCAGGGAACCCTGAGCGTACTTAAGGGCTGGTAGGTATTTGGACCTGGAAGCTGCTTCCTTCACTTGAGAGTGTGGGGGAGTATTGGTCCTTGGAATGGGGTAAGTGGTTTCTTTTTTCTGTCAGGGCTGTGATCTTCTCTTTTTGGGGGATGGCAAGT
>NW_011239260.1:0-430 GCF_000146605.3 Meleagris gallopavo | reverse complement strand
AGCATTCCTTTCCTGTTCAGAGTATGTTTGTTGGCTTTGCTTTCAGTTGCTCCTTTGCTTTCCATTCTTTGCCTTGCCTTGCTTTGCCTCCCTTGTCTCCTTTCCCATGCCATTCCTCTTAGCTTGCCTTCACTTACCTGATGCTGTCTCTGTGCCTTGACTGTTGTGTTTTTTCCTTTCCAGGCTTCTGGAAGTGCAGGCAGCTCTCTAGGCTTTTGTGCAGTGCTTGCTGCGTTTACAGCTCCTTCTCGGTTTCCCAGGTGGGTCCCCGCCTCGTGGGCATCCTTGCCTCTTGCCTTGTGCTGAACGGTCGGCTTTTGCTCTGCTGGCTGGGTGGATCCATGCCCGGTAGCTACCCTTCCCTCCTCCTTGGCATGACTGCCAGTGCTTTGCCTTCCTCCAGAGAGGTGTTTTGTTCCGACTGGCAGCC
>NW_011239259.1:0-503 GCF_000146605.3 Meleagris gallopavo | reverse complement strand
GGTGTCATGCTGTGGATTTAGATCTCAACCTAGCTCATGTGGATAGCAGCCAAGAGAAGAGAAAGGCCAAACTACTTGGAGGTCTTGAAAGAGGCCTAGATAAAGTGATTACAGTGCTTCCACCAGGCCAAAAGAAGCAATTCAGCAGACATGGGCCAAGAAAACTTAAGGTATGTTTGCTAGAGCAATATTTGATGGGAGTGATAGCTCTTGGAAACATTCAGTACTATTAGGAATGGCCTTGTGAAAACTTCTGTGATCTGAGCTGCCTGCACTCCAGAAAATTGCATTTGCTCCTTCTGTTCTATTAATATAAGGGCCCTGTTGCTGACCATGCTTTTTGTATGCCATCTCACCCAACTGGAGGAGGATGCAGGATGGGTTTAAAGGAGTCGTAGCTGAAAATATGTAATGCTGTTATTTCTGTAGAGAAACTGCTAGCTCTCCCTCTGGTTTGAGGGAGTTTTGATAACATTCCTTGCTAGCTGTTCTCCCTAGTTCAG
>NW_011239258.1:0-512 GCF_000146605.3 Meleagris gallopavo | reverse complement strand
CCAATGACGTCACGACAAGGAGGCGGAGCCAAAGGATTTATTGGACACCGGATGGGGGGACAGAGGAAGGGGCGTGGCTTGGATCCGAGGGGGCGTGGCTTCAGGCAAGAGGCGTGTCCCAGCGCACGATGTAGACCCGCCCCCTTCGTCATCCACAGCCAATCCAGGTGCGGCGTTGGGTGAGGGGTGTGGCCTCGGCGCCATGGCGGTGATGGGGGCGGAGCAACGGTAATGGGAGAGCTGCCGGAAGTGGAGGGGCGTGGCTTTGCGGGGAAACGCCCACTTCCGGTCGTATGGCCACGCCTGCTCTCTTAGCTCCGCCCACCACTTGGCTTCCCAAAGGGGCCGATGGGAGCGACTGGTGGCCAATGGGTTGAACTGGTGGCCAACTGGTGGCCAACGGGTTGAACTGGTGGCCAACTGGTGGCCAACTGGTGGCCAAATGGGGCAAACACCGCCCGTTTGAAGCCCCACCCCCCCCGGTTAAGCCCCGCCCCCAGGGGCAAACACCA
>NW_011239257.1:0-521 GCF_000146605.3 Meleagris gallopavo | reverse complement strand
ACATGAGCAGACGAGTCACAATGGAGGGTGGGCTGGGGCTGTCAGGAGCTGTAAGAGAGGCAGCGCTGTGGCACTTTGCCTCAGGCCTTCAGTGAGTGCAGTACGCACCTGCTAGCGGCTAGCGGCTATGGGCTTGGGTGGTCTTCATCACCCTGGCACTGATCGGAATGATCCTTTTGGGAATTCACCTCACGCATAGCAATATGCTGTTCTTTGGCCTCATTTGGTGCTTCAGGAAGACGCAATATTTGCCAGGGAGCAGCAGCATGATCTGGATCTTTGCTGCGATCCTTGTTGTCTCCCTTAAGGCCTTCATCTTCCTCATGAAAGTGGCTCGAAAGGTCTTCATCGCCGTGGCGTTTATGAGAATCATCCGTCTGGGAATTCACCTCAAGCGTGGCGATATGCATGAGCAGGTTCAGCTGCGTGTGGAGCAGCTGAGTCGGGACATGGCTCAGCTGCTGACCAAGACGGTGCAGTGGACCCAGCGGCAGACCTGGGCGGTCAAGGGATCCATGCTC
>NW_011239256.1:0-345 GCF_000146605.3 Meleagris gallopavo | reverse complement strand
CCATAACTTTATCCCCATCCCATATCCATCACATCCTCCCACAGCCATCTCAAATCCATCCCATATCCGTGCCCCCACATCCTCTTCCCCATCCTCTTCCCATCACTCCCCCATATCCGCATCCATCCCGTGTCCATTCCATATACTTATCCCATCCCGTTATCATCCCAGTCCCATCCCATATCCGTATTTCATCCCCAATCATCACATGTTGATCCCATGTCCTTCCCATATAGATTCCATTTTCCAATCTCCCATTCCATATTCTTCCCATATACATATCCTCACACCCCAATCCTATAGGGAGCATTGGGGAGGGCTTCGGTGGGGCTATGGGGTTCTACA
>NW_011239255.1:0-453 GCF_000146605.3 Meleagris gallopavo | reverse complement strand
TCGCTATCCACCCTCCTAAACAGCAGTTGCCCCCTCCTGCTTATGCGCTCCCTTCGAGTCTTGGAAGGCTGTCATGAGCTATCTCCAGAGCTTTCTCTTCTCCCACAGAAACAATCCCAGTTCCGTCAACATTTCTTTCTAAGAGAGGTGCTCCAGCCCTCTGATCGTCTTCGTGGCCCTTCTCTGGACCTGCTCCAAAAGCTCCACATCATTCCTGTGCTGGAGCCCCAGGCCTGGACGCAGTGCTGCACATGGGGCCGCACCAGAGCCGAGTCGAGGGGGACAATCACCTCCCTCTCCTTGCTGGTCGCTCCTCTTTGAATGCAGCCCAGGATACAGTTGGCCTTCTGGGCTGCAAGTGCACACTACTGGCTTATGTCCAGCTCTTTGTCCACCAGGATCCCCGAGTCCTCCGCAGGGCTGCTCCCAAGGGCTTCTACGCCCAGTTGGTAC
>NW_011239254.1:0-389 GCF_000146605.3 Meleagris gallopavo | reverse complement strand
GTTGTGCCTTGACTGTTGTGTTTTTCCTTTCCAGGCTTCTGGAAGTGCAGGCAGCTCTCGGCTTTTGTGCAGTGCTTGCTGCATTTGCAGCTCCTTCTCGGTTTCCCAGGTGGTTCCCCGCCTCGTGGGCATCCTTGCCTCTTGCCTTGTGCTGGCCTGGAGGCTTTTGCTCTGTCTGGCTGGTGGATCCATGCCCGGTAGCTACCCTTCCCTCCTCCTTGGCATGACTGCCAGTGCTTTGCCTTCCTCCAGAGAGGTGTTTTGTTCCGACTCGGCAGCCACAGACTCCTTCTGGGCTGGCGACCCTGCAGGTGCATGTGTGGTGGAGGCAGCAGCATGCCCAGTAGCTACCCTTTCCTCCTCCTGGGCACGGATGCCAAGATTTTGGC
>NW_011239253.1:0-364 GCF_000146605.3 Meleagris gallopavo | reverse complement strand
CTGTTAGTTAGATTACTTGTTACAGAGAGCTAGAACCTTGTAGACAAACAACAGTACTTTAAAAAGGACTAATTTTAAGTCTATTTTCTCATCTTTATTGTGGTTTTTAAAGGTTACAGGAATCTCTGGGACATAGGTCTATTCTCCATAAAGATGAGTTCAGTTTTATGAACTAGCTGAAAGTGAAATGAAAGGATTGTTCTTCACTACTTTTGTGTTGTCTGAGTAGTCTAAGAGATGCATGATGCAAGCATTAAATGTCACACTGGTTGAGTCCATAATGCCTCAGATTAAAGGTTTTGAAATACAACCACCCCAATCACTAGTACATTACAAAAAGATATGTGGATAAAATTAAAACAAA
>NW_011239252.1:0-529 GCF_000146605.3 Meleagris gallopavo | reverse complement strand
CTTGGATTTGTGCCCACTGCTCAGCCTGTTGAGGTCTCTGTGGATGGCCATCCCGTCCCTCTGCTGTGTCACTGCACCCCACAGCTTGGTGTCCTTAGGGTGCACCTCAACCCCACTGTTGATGTCCCTGATGAAGGGGAAACCCAGATGCTTGTACCAACTGGGCGTAGAAGCCCTTGGGAGCAGCCCTGCGGAGGACTCGGGGATCCTGGTGGACAAAGAGCTGGACATAAGCCAGTAGTGTGCACTTGCAGCCCAGAAGGCCAACTGTATCCTGGGCTGCATTCAAAGAGGAGCGACCAGCAGGGAGAGGGAGGTGATTGTCCCCCTCGACTCGGCTCTGGTGCGGCCCCATGTGCAGCACTGCGTCCAGGCCTGGGGCTCCAGCACAGGAATGATGTGGAGCTTTTGGAGCAGGTCCAGAGAAGGGCCACGAAGATGATCAGAGGGCTGGAGCACCTCTCTTAGAAAGAAATGTTGACGGAACTGGGATTGTTTCTGTGGGAGAAGAGAAAGCTCTGGAGATAGC
>NW_011239251.1:0-649 GCF_000146605.3 Meleagris gallopavo | reverse complement strand
TGCTATCAGGACTTGCAGACAGGTCCTGCTGCTAGGAGGCCTTTGGTCCTGCTCAAGGGAAGGAGCACTCGGCAAGGGATGCTTGGGGATGGGTGGAGTGGGGAAGTGTCCTCCAAGCTTTGCACCTGGGAGGCACAGGTGTTCCTCGGGCAGCCTTGGCCTCCGTCCTCTGCTAGGGCGGAAACCTGCTGGCCCGTGTGGGGACTCATCCATTGCTTTACCTTCTTTCTCCTGCTCCTTAGACATGTCTTCCCTGACTCCCCCTTCTTCAGCCTCAAACCTGGACTTCAGGCCTGCTAACAGCTGGCTGAAGATACCACTGAAAATGAAAGGAAGTGAGGCTGACGGCAGTGTCTCACCCAGACCTGCTGTACACCTGCACTCTGGCTGGGAAACGCCCTCTGATGGCCCCTCAGAGCCCATGCAGACAGCCCACCAGCACAGATTCTAACTGCCACGAGGACAACGGTCATGCCTTGCCCGCGTCCACCCGCCCACGAGCCTCACTTGTCCATAGGCATCCCTCTGTGCTTTTGATTCCCCTTTATAGCCCTGTCCCCTTTCTGGTGGCGTGGTGGCCGTCTCTTTTGCTGGTGCAGGTACTTATCCTGGTAGCTCCGTGCACCTGTGGAAGAAGACACATAGAGCA
>NW_011239250.1:0-544 GCF_000146605.3 Meleagris gallopavo | reverse complement strand
AGGATTGCCTGGGCTCTCCAGTCAGTGGTGTGAGATCTGTCCAGCAGGTAATGAACATCATGCACCCCATGTTGGTGCGCTGCTTGTATGCAGGTAGGTTTGCGATGTGATCCGACTCCCCCATGCTGACCATCCACAGCTAGATCAAGTTGCTCAGAGTCTGACCCATGCTCACCTTGAAAGGCAACCTGTGCCACTGCATCAGCACCCTCACTGTACAAGACATTTTCCTTAGATTTCACCTCCATTTTCCCTTGTTCTTTCCTTTAGGTATTGAAAGGCTGTTACCAGGTTCCCTTGGAGCCTTCACTTCTCCAGGAGGCTGAACAGCCCAGCTCTCCTTGCTTACAGGAGAGGGGTTCCATCCTTGGGTTCGTGTTTGTGGCTGTACTCTGGATGCACTTGCATAGCTCCATGTCTCCCTGCACTGAGGACTCCACATCTGGACGCAGCACTGCAGGTGAGGCCTCACCAGCGCAGAGCAGAGGGATGGGGATCGTCCTCCCTTCGCCCGCTGACTGCGCATCTTGGATGCAGCCCAGGA
>NW_011239249.1:0-474 GCF_000146605.3 Meleagris gallopavo | reverse complement strand
GACAAAGAAATTACAAAGCCAAAGCAGTGGGTGGTCTGCTTGGGTGTACAACACTGATACAGAATCACAGAATCACAGAATTAGGTAGGGGTTTAGGGAAGGGACCTCTAGAGATCATCGACGACCACCCCCTGCCAAAGCAGGTTCCCTACACCAGGTCGCACAGGTAGGCGTCCAGGCGAGACTTGAATATCTCCAGAGAAGGAGACTCCACAACCTCCCTGGGCAGCCTGTTCCAGTGCTCCGTCACCCTCACCGTGAAGAAGTTCTTACGCACATTCGTGCGAAACTTCCTATGCTGCAGCTTATGTCCGTTTCCCCTCGTCCTGTCTCCACGTACCACTGAAAAGAGACTGGCCTCACCACTATGGCCGCCACATCTCAGATATTTATAAACCTGGATCAGGTCCCCTCTCAGTCTTCTTTCTCAAGGCTAAACAGACCCAGTTTACTTAGCCTTTCTTCATAGGGGAG
>NW_011239248.1:0-564 GCF_000146605.3 Meleagris gallopavo | reverse complement strand
ATTTTGTAGAACTATACCCTTCATGTCTGGTTAGTCTGTGTCTTCTGTCACTGTGAATTCATAGACCTTCATTTTGTTTCCTCTCTGCAGAATCCAGAAAAGGATAATAGACACCTATTTACTAATCTGTAATGTCCTGAAATGTATTTATGTGGAAAGTGTGAGACGCTTTCCAGGCAGCATGAGAGATTCAAGGCATATTATGAGATCAATTTAGATTGTATAAATATACTTAGGATTCAGAACTGTAGCATATGGTAAAACATGTAATACGTGTTAAATGTGATCTAGTTGGCCTTTAAGAAGTTTTATGTATGTGTCAATAACAGCTTAATTTCATGTATGTTAAAACTGTTTAAGGGAATACTTTTTTCTTTTAATAGGACAAAAAGTCTGTTGAAAGCACTTGTCTCTGTTTTGCACGGCTGGTAGACAATTTCCAGCATGAGGAGGTTAAGTTTTTTTTTAATGGGGTTTTTTTTTTGGCTTCTTTCTGCCTTTCTTCCATTTCTAAGGGCTTACCTTTGAAAATCAGACTAACGTTTGATTTTTGTTTGCTCCTAA
>NW_011239247.1:0-601 GCF_000146605.3 Meleagris gallopavo | reverse complement strand
CACTTCTTGTGCAAACTGTTGCAACATCTGCTCCTGCAGGTCTCAGCCTTCTGCTTCACTTCTGATGGCTCAGGGCAGATTGTTCTACGCTGCACGAAGGTGCCCTGCTGGCTCCTTCCAGTCCCGACTGTGGATCTGTGCTGCACCTCTGGGAGCCCTCATGAGGGCTTCAGGCACCTGTGTGTGTTTTTGAGAAGTGGTGCTGCCTTGGCTGGACATCCATGTGGGAGCGCAGACATCCCTGGCAGACAGCCATTCTGCCCTCCAATTCTGTATCCATGTCTTTCCAACGTTGTTTTTTTAATTATAAATATTTTTTGGACAGTCCCAGTGTAGAAGAGAAAAAGGCAAAGGATAAATACTACCCCCATTCTCCTGTGTAAACAACAGTCCTGCTGTGAAGGTGCAGGAATGTAAAAGTCCTACTGGAAGAGATCCGTGGGTCTGAGCCTGGAGCTTAGAAAAATGTATCTGTGCTTAATCTGAAGGTTCCCTTTTGTTTTGATTAATTGGGTTTAAGGCTAGGTCCTCGTTAAGGCTAATGGATCCAGCAGAGCAGTGGTGGAAATTAATACCCAGAGGCTCACGCTTATTGTTTCAA
>NW_011239246.1:0-529 GCF_000146605.3 Meleagris gallopavo | reverse complement strand
TTTTAAGAAGTAAAGCATTATGGTTTGGGCGAGGGGGAAGAAGGAGGGGGTTTCCAGAATTGACTAATTTTTAATAATTAAAAAAAAATAATAAAGTCAAGATATTGATTGTTGTAGCTACTTTATTCCTACCTTCACTGAGAATACAGAATTTGTAACAATGAAAATGGCAAGGTATGTTTGCAATGTGATTTATAATGACTCCATTATTTATAAATGCACTGTTTGAACTCTTTTGCAGTGATATCTTAAATACTGTACCAAGTTATATAATATGAAACACCAAATAATGCATATGAATGCACGAAGTATTTATGCCCAGCTTTTTTTTATAAAGGATTAGCAAATACAGCAAAACCAATACTTTTAAACCTTTTTTAAAACTTCATGGATAGCATACTTCATTGTTAAACCTGCTTGAGTCTTTATTTTAAAGGGACAGTTACTTTATAAATAGTTTTTAATGTTTTTATTCTCTATTGTTTGTAATACCCCCTTAGAAGCTTGAAATAAAATTTCTTTCTCAACT
>NW_011239245.1:0-389 GCF_000146605.3 Meleagris gallopavo | reverse complement strand
TTTTGGTTCCTCAGTAGTTATAAGCAAGCCTGGAAAAACAGGATCGTGACCTTAAGAACAGGATTTCATCTGCTGGATTTTCTTTAATCATGTCAGTTCTCATATTGGAATTCATTGCTGTATCTGCTGTGTTGTTTCTTTTTCTTTTCTTTTTTCTTATTGTTTTTTTGGTCACTTGTTGTTTTCCACCCTTACAGTCTACAATGATTATTTTCAAGTCGCAGAAGCTTTGGTCTCCCCCACTAAATTATCTGCTTCCAGTTCTGTACCCTCAGTAGCTCTTCAGACAATGAATTTGTTTGTTTCCTCTGTGAATGCATTCATCTTATTCACATTATCGTTTGGTAATTACATCAAGCCAGTTGCTCTGGTAATCAGCTGCAAGATCT
>NW_011239244.1:0-450 GCF_000146605.3 Meleagris gallopavo | reverse complement strand
CTCCTCACCAGGGACTTGACCTGACTGCCTCGACTTGTGAAATACCATGGAGAGTGGCTCGGTGACTGCAGCGGTGAATTCCCTCGGAACTCTGGGACTCATCTCGTCAGGACCCCAAAGGACTCCTGGATGTTTGGGTCCTCAGGTGGTCCAGAACCTGATCTCCCATGGCAGTGTGGGATGGGAAGGGGTGTGTGGGACTGAGGAAGCAATGGCAGTCCCCACCTCACCAAAGCAAAGATGAGGGCTGTGCATCATGAGCAGTTCTCAGACAAGATGGAAGCCAAAATGGTGTTGGGTACCTGAGCCTTCTCTGGTGGTAAACAACATGGTGCACAGAGTGCAGCCATGTGCTCCGAGCAAGGAGCACAGGTTTGTGCAAGAGGCACGGATGCAGGGCAGTGCCTTCATGACTGTATTGTGTCCAACAGGTGGCAGCAGAGCTGCGGT
>NW_011239243.1:0-477 GCF_000146605.3 Meleagris gallopavo | reverse complement strand
GTGTCTGATCACACTTGTGCCTGCAGGCCCTGCTGGCGAATCAGCAGAACGGAATCCTGTCCATGAGCCCGAGGGGAATGCTGGAGGTAAGTCACCAGGCTTCGTTCCTTGGTATTGTTCATCTTTGGCTGGGACAGTTCAGCAAGGGTTCTGCTTTTCAGTGGCCAGTGGGTGGTTCTCCACAGGAAGCATGGGTGGTTGTTGTTTCCTGGGTGCTCTGAGCGTCGTGTTGGCTCTGCCTCTGTGTCTCAGAGGTCTCCCAGTAAGACAATTGGAAGGAGCTGAATGTTGTTCTGTGAGGTCTCTGGGAATTGTTTCCCGTGGCCTGGAGAAAGTCTTTTGAAAGCTGTGGAATACCAGCCGTCAGGTCACCGGGCCTCTCTGCAGCTTTGGAACTTTTGCCCCGTGTCATTAATTGAGCCCCTTCCGTCACTGCAGGTCAGTAAGGAAGAGAGAGGTGGGCGCACGCAGTGGGAA
>NW_011239242.1:0-502 GCF_000146605.3 Meleagris gallopavo | reverse complement strand
ACCTGACTGCCTCGACTTGTGAAATAGCATGGAGAGTGGCTCGGTGACTGCAGCGGTGAATTCCCTCGGAACTCTGGGACTCATCTCGTCAGGACCCAAAGACTCGTGGATGTTTGGGTCCTCAGGTGGTCCAGAACCTGATCTCCCATGGCAGTGTGGGATGGGAAAGGGGGTGTGTGGGACTGAGGAAGCAATGGCAGTCCCCACCTCACCAAACCAAAGCAAAGATGAGGGCTGTGCATAATGAGCAGTTCTCAGACAAGATGGAAGCCAAAAATGGTGTTGGGTAGCTGAGCCTTCTCTGGTGGTAAGCAACATGGTGCACAGAGTGCAGCCATGTGCTCCGAGCAAGGAGCACAGGTTTGTGCAAGAGGCCCGGATGCAGGGCAGTGCCTTCATGACTGTATTGTGTCCAACAGGTGGCAGCAGAGCTGCGGTGCTCCCAAGTGCCGTAACAACTGCCCGGAGAGATGTGTTGGTCTCTGTGGAAACAGCAAGGAAG
>NW_011239241.1:0-548 GCF_000146605.3 Meleagris gallopavo | reverse complement strand
CCTCCGATTTTTGTGTTCCTTGCCCCATTCTCTTGGCCTAATGACCCCTTGGCTTTGTGTTGCCACATTCATGTCGGCATTCAGTTTTGGCGTTCCCTGCCGTATTGTCTGGGCCGTCATCCTTGGCATTTCCTTCCATGTTCTCTTGGCCCCTTGCCCTTTGCCTGGGGCATTCCCCTTTGCCCTCCCTGGTTTTTTGTGGAACCCACACCTGGGCGGGGTGCAGCCCTGCGAGCACAGCTGGGGGCAGTTTGGCTGTGGAGTGGGGCAGAGCCAGGCTCCACCCCTCCCTGATCCCATTGAAGGGCTGGGAAGAGTAGGGGCAGCATCTGAACCTGGGGAGTGCTTCCTTTCGGAGTATGCCTTGTTCTTTGGTGATGGAGTGAGTGTATTTTTTTCTTTTTTTTCGTCTCCATTGTGGAGCTGCTCTCTCTGTTTTTTAGCAGGGAACCCTGAGCGTACTTAAGGGCTGGTAGGTATTTGGACCTGGAAGCTGCTTCCTTCACTTGAGAGTGTGGGGGAGTATTGGTCCTTGGAATGGGGTAAGT
>NW_011239240.1:0-461 GCF_000146605.3 Meleagris gallopavo | reverse complement strand
CCAGCATGGCAGTCTCACCTCTGTGCTGGTCACGGATCATGGAGCAGATCCATCCTGCAAGTGACTCTCAAGCACACATTCCAGTGCGTCACCACCCTGTGCGTGAAAAGCTGCCTCCTAATAACCAACCTAAACCTCCCCTGTCTCACTTGAAAACCATTTCCCCTTGTCCTATCGCTATCCACCCTCCTAAACAGCCCGTTGCCCCCTCCTGCTTATGCGCTCCCTTTGAGTCTGGGAAGGCTGTCATGAGCTATCTCCAGAGCTTTCTCTTCTCCCACAGAAACAATCCCAGTTCCGTCAACATTTCTTTCTAAGAGAGGTGCTCCAGCCCTCTGATCATCTTCGTGGCCCTTCTCTGGACCTGCTCCAAAAGCTCCACATCATTCCTGTGCTGGAGCCCCAGGCCTGGACGCAGTGCTGCACATGGGGCCGCACCAGAGCCGAGTCGAGGGGGACAA
>NW_011239239.1:0-514 GCF_000146605.3 Meleagris gallopavo | reverse complement strand
AACTGACAGCTGCAAGGTACGTGAGCCGTGTGATTTCAGGGAAGTGTTACGTTTGAGTAACAACTCAAAGTTCTAATTACCTTTTTTTTTTTTTCCCCCTAGTTTTTCTCCCAAAAACTCTCCCTCGGTGGGCAGAAGATGCCCAGTCCTTACTTCAAATGCTCTGTCAGCAGGTGGATGCTTCAAAGGTAAACAACTTTGTCACTGTGCTCAGTGAAGAACAGTTGTTCTTTTAGTTACAGTAGGTACTTGGTGATCCGAGCGCTGGACAGACATTCTGACTGGACTAAAGCATAACTCAGTGAAAACATCTGCTCTGAACATCTCTTAATTGAGCGCAGGAGTAAAACCTGTTGCCTAAACTCTGACTGGGGACTCAGAGATGCGGAGGGAACCTTTCTAAGGACTGTGTGAACAGAGTCCTGCTTTCATCAGCTTGGCTGTCGTGCTCTTGGCTCTGGGCTTTTTCTGGCTTTGGAGAACACTCTCAGAGTTTTGTACATTATGGGCAGAT
>NW_011239238.1:0-495 GCF_000146605.3 Meleagris gallopavo | reverse complement strand
CAAGAGCAAGATTAATATTGATTAATCGTGACGAAGCCATAGTAGTATCAGAAACACTTGATGAAGATTGAGATGATCAAAGAAGTCTAATGAAGGAGCTGATCAAACTTAATGAAAATCCAACTAATTAAAGGTGACGAACCCTCCTCCTCACCTGTATCATGACAAAATCTCAACTATTAAATGCAAATGCTTTTCTGCTAAAACAAGGAACAATAGTAAGACTGTATTGCATATTGCCTTGTGACGTTACCTACATGACCATGGAGAAGACATGAAGTGGCATGACAAACTACTCCTGTTCTACGCACGGGTGAGAAATTACAAAACCATGACACTGCTGAAATGTGCTGTTAGTGCAAGATATGAGAGGACCCAGTGGCTGTGACAGTTGACCCTGAGAAAGTAGGCTTGAAGAGAGTAAACATACTGAAAACAGTCTAATGAAGATATGTTAAAGCCAGCTTATCTAATCATGTTTTAAACCTGTTGTGT
>NW_011239237.1:0-527 GCF_000146605.3 Meleagris gallopavo | reverse complement strand
TTCTCACACATTCCTCACCTTTTCCCCCCACATAAGACCTTTTCACCCAGAAATGACAGTTCTCTTAGGAATACCTCCCAATTCCCCCTAATCTGCTACACCACACTCCGCACTATGACACTTTCTCCCCAAACTAGGACATTTTCTCCCAGAAAGGACGCTTTTTCCCCCCAGAGTACACCGTTGGCTTCCAAAAAGAACACATTCTCCCCAAGAAATACCACCCTTCTCCAATACAATGACATTACCTCCCAGTAATGCTACCTTGGGCCCAAACATTGGACAGCTTCTCCCACAACTACTACTTTTCCATCCAAAAGAGGACATCTTCTCCCCCAAAGAATGCTATTTCCTCCCGGAAACAAAGCAGCTTTCTCACAAATGCGTGGCATTTTCCAACCAACTATGCTACTCTCTCCCAGAAAGAGCACTTTTCTGACAAGTACCTTCCCTTTTCTCTCAAAAATACTGCTGGACACTCCTCAACAGGACATTTGCTCCCATCTACACCCCGTTTTCTCCCCAAA
>NW_011239236.1:0-484 GCF_000146605.3 Meleagris gallopavo | reverse complement strand
ACTTAATTGCTGTCACCACTCTCTCTCTACCTTTGAGCTATCTTATGTTGTGGAACCATAATCATGCTGAAGTGGGCTTGTTTTTCTGTTGCTTTCTAAACTTTCTTCATGTATCTGGGCATTGCTAAGCTATTTAAAGAAATGGTTTATGCTTTGTTATGTAATCTGATATTTCATTGCCTCTCACCCTCTCCCTTAGTTTTATTTGGAGAACCTTGCCTTGAAATGCACATTTTGAACTATGCTAAGAAGTTTTCTTACTTGGACTTAATAGATTACTGTCAAACTGAGAACTTCTCTAAATTGTGAAGTTCTGTTTTGTTGAGATGTAATTTCAGTCTTCACCTGTTTTATTTTCCAAAAGTGGCAAATGCTTTATACTAACCAATAGCAGTTTTCTTGTTTTTTTTAGCAAGATTGTTAGCTTGTTACCAACTTGTATGCAGAGAAAGCTTCTGTAGTGTATCAGATTAATGATAGAGTA
>NW_011239235.1:0-519 GCF_000146605.3 Meleagris gallopavo | reverse complement strand
CAATACAACAAGTTACAAAGCAATAAGAAGCACACAATCCCAATCATTATGAGTTCATGGTCGTTTCAAACTTGGTTTCAGACTTTCTCAATGTTTCACATCTTTTCTTCCCTTTTTTTTTTTCCTTCTTTTTTTTCCTCAAGTAAGCATTTTACAGTACCAATAACTATACTATACTAATAGTTATAATACCTACTCCCAGCAACAGCCCTTGGTATAAGGACAACTAAAGCTACCCATGTGTTTAGAGTGGATGTCATGCATGTCCTGTGGAGTAAGCAGAAAAGTTAGAATCACTGAGAAACAGCATCCCTTCAAAACAAGTTTGGAAGGGATCAGTGGCAGAAACAAGCGCTAAGCAGAGGTTGGTCCGGCCTGCTGATTTAGCGCAGGTGACCCACATGTGTTGCCGCGGGTTGATTTGGTGTGGTTCAGGTAGTGCTTCTGCGCCAAGGGTGAACACTGCGAGCAGGAATTCAAATAGGGTCATCATCTGAATGATGCAAGGTTATAGGAGGT
>NW_011239234.1:0-577 GCF_000146605.3 Meleagris gallopavo | reverse complement strand
AAATAGCTTCTTGGATTTTGGCTTATTAATTGCATAGAAATTCAAATACAACACCTCAATCTTGCAAATGAACAATTGGATGGCAAGAGCTATAGTTTGGGACAAGGTTTTGAGGGCACTTAATAGAAATGTTGAAGATATGCAACCCATGGTGTAAATCCATGCACGCTATTAAAAAAAAGGTAAGGAATAAGTAAGCGGGGTTTGCCGACCTGGATTTGAAGTACACTTTTTTTTTTCTGCCTGGTTTCAACAAAGAAAGTCTAAAATTATTTGCCTTTGCGTAAGAAAACCCCAATATGGGGAGAAGGAAAAACAAACAAACAAACAAACAAACAAATAAAATTCAGTTCACCTGGACAGTGTTACCCAGGCTTGTGAGAGCAGCCCAATGATTTTTGAGAACCGGTCAGCTTGTGAGCCTGAGATTTGGGCTCCTCCATCCCATGGTGGAACTTCATTGCAGTACGTGGATGCCCCAGTAACAAAGGAGGACGGTGTGCAGTGGATGTGAGTTTGCTGAATTTCTTGATTTAAATGGCTGTCAAGTTTCTCAACAGAAAGCACAGCTGATCAA
>NW_011239233.1:0-647 GCF_000146605.3 Meleagris gallopavo | reverse complement strand
CTGCTGGCCACACTGTTTCTAATGCAGGCCAGGATGCCGTTGGCCCTAACGGCCACCTGGGCACACTGGTCGGCTCACGTTCAGCCGAGCATCAACCAACACCCCCAGGTCCCTTTCCTCTTCACAGTCATCCAGACACTCGTCCCCAAGCCTATAACACTGCATGGGATTGTGGTGGCCAAAGTGCAGGACCCGACACTTGGCCTTGTTGAACCTCATCCCATTCACCTCAGCCCACAGATCCAGCTTATCTAGATCCCTCTGAGGGGCCTCGCTACCCTCAGGCACATCGACACCACCTCCCAACGCGGTGTCATCTGCAAACTTACTGAGGGTACACTCAATCCCCTCATCTAGGTTGTCAATAAAGATATTAAACAAGATGGGTCCCAGTACCCACTCCTGGGGGACACCACTCGTAACGGGTCGCCAGCTGGACTTAACTCCATTCACCACCACCCGTTGGGCACGGCCTTCTAGCCACTTTCTGACCCAAAGAAGCGTATACCTGTCCAACAGCCCTCTGGCCCTTAGGGCTCTTGGAACCCCTTAGTGCTCATGCTCCTGTAACGCTGGTCAGTAGTTACTTTCAGTAAAATAGACACCTGTCAGACAACGCAACTGCACATCATACAATCATCCCATTT
>NW_011239232.1:0-379 GCF_000146605.3 Meleagris gallopavo | reverse complement strand
GCGCGTGCGCGGTGAGCGGTGAGGGTCTCCTCCTGGTGGCCGTGGGATGCAGAATCCTCATCTTCCCCGCGGAGGCTCGCAGTCTTTCTCCCTGTTCACTTCTGACCCTGCGGGAGGGGCAGCCCCCCCACGCCCCGTTTCAGCTCGCCCTGCGGACATCGAATCGCCTCGCTGCCAGGCGTCCTCGGGCTGTTCTCCAACCCTTCTGTTTGCGGCCTTCAGCCCCTCCTTATCCCAGACCCGGAGTCTGCCATCCCTTATTTTTCTTGTCATTCTTGCTCCTACAAGCTGTCTCTAACTCCTCCCTCTCCCCCCACTCCTTAGTCCCTGCGAAGCCCTTTCCTCGCGTTTTACTACGGGGCCCTTCTCGCCCTTCAGC
>NW_011239231.1:0-464 GCF_000146605.3 Meleagris gallopavo | reverse complement strand
ACTGGACATTAATAAATTGGCACTGAAGAGACCGGGAGTTTAAAATTATTCACTTTTACCTCTATTGAAATTAGACGGCATTTGTATGTTTTTGTTTGTATTTTTTTTTCTTTTTCTTTTTTTTTTTTCCTTTTTGAATCAGGTTGGGGAAAGCTGTAGTCTGGTTGTATTCTCATTGAGAAAAGGCATATAGAGGAAATCTAGCTATGGGCTTCGGGTAAAGGATGTACTTTCTTGCTCTTTATTTCTCTTTTATTTTTTTCCCTACCCTGTTGACATTCCTCTTACTTGATAACACGATTGATAGAATATTCCTAAAACATTTTCAAGTGAAGTTCAGAAAGATTTCAAAATGCAGATAAATTAATCCAGTGTTCCAGGAGTCAATTTAATTTTGTCAGAGTTTGCTGAAACTGGATAATTCATGTTTATAGACATGGTACATAGTTAAAAGCAACGTTGGA
>NW_011239230.1:0-631 GCF_000146605.3 Meleagris gallopavo | reverse complement strand
AAGTGACTCTCAAGCACACATTCCAGTGCGTCACCACCCTGTGCGTGAAAAGCTGCCTCCTAATAACCAACCTAAACCTCCCCCTGTCTCACTTGAAAACCATTTTCCCCCTTGTCCTATCGCTATCCCACCCTCCTAAACAGCCGTTGCCCCCTCCTGCTTATGCGCTCCCTTCGAGTCTTGGAAGGCTGTCATGAGCTATCTCCAGAGCTTTCTCTTCTCCCACAGAAACAATCCCAGTTCCGTCAACATTTCTTTCTAAGAGAGGTGCTCCAGCCCTCTGATCATCTTCGTGGCCCTTCTCTGGACCTGCCTACCAAAAAGCCTCCACATCATTCCTGTGCTGGACGCCCCAGGCCTGGACGCAGTGCTGCACAGTGGGGCCGCACCAGAGCCGAGTCGAGGGGGACAATCACCTCCCTCTCCCTGCTGGTCGCTCCTCTTTGAATGCAGCCCAGGATACAGTTGGCCTTCTGGGCTGCAAGTGCACACTACTGGCTTATGTCCAGCTCTTTGTCCACCAGGATCCCCGAGTCCTCCGCAGGGCTGCTCCCAAGGGCTTCTACGCCCAGTTGGTACAAGCATCTGGGTTTCCCCTTCATCAGGGACATCAACAGTGGGGTTGAGTGCA
>NW_011239229.1:0-473 GCF_000146605.3 Meleagris gallopavo | reverse complement strand
CTCTCCGGGCAGTTGTTACGGCACTTGGGAGCACGCAGCTCTGCTGCCACCTGTTGGACACAATACAGTCATGAAGGCACTGCCCTGCATCGGGCCTCTTGCACAAACCTGTGCTCCTTGCTCGGAGCACATGGCTGCACTCTGTGCACCATGTTGCTTACCACCAGAGAAGGCTCAGCTACCCAACACCATTTTTGGCTTCCATCTTGTCTGATAACTGCTCATTATGCACAGCCCTCATCTTTGCTTTGCTTTGGTGAGGTGGGGACTGCCATTGCTTCCTCAGTCCCACACACCCCTTCCCATCCCACACTGCCATGGCAGATCAGGTTCTGGACCACCTGAGGACCCAAACAGCCAGGAGTCTTTGGGTCCTGACGAGATGAGTCCCAGAGTTCCGAGGGAATTCACCGCTGCAGTCACCGAGCCACTCTCCATGCTATTTCAGAAGTCGAGGCAGTCAGGTCAAGTCC
>NW_011239228.1:0-472 GCF_000146605.3 Meleagris gallopavo | reverse complement strand
CAGTTTGTGTTCCCATCTAAAGGAATAAGACTTCAAAGTGGGACAGCCAAAATTCCAGACCCTGTCTGAAAGTCCTGATGTGATTATTAAATGATCATCCAGAGAATCTGTAGCAAAACTATGACTAGATACCCCATTCTTACTGCAATGCTACCTCTTATTTAAACCTTTTTTTTTTTTAATAAATCCAAGGAATTATATATAAGCCACTTGCAGTGTCTTTAAAATCTCCATCCGAAGAAAAACATGCATGTCCTCATTTTGCCCCAGGCAACTCTGGCTTACTGGCCTCCTTGCTTTTATTTCTGTGCCAACTCTCTGCAGCGCGTTCTCAGTAGAAGCTGGGATTCTGAATAAACAGAGCATGTGAACAGGACAGTACACCTCTGCTGAGAGTTTTGCAGATCCATGCCAATTGCATTTTGTAGAAGAGGTTAACTCCTGCAGAAGCACTAGAATAGTCTTTTATGAA
>NW_011239227.1:0-335 GCF_000146605.3 Meleagris gallopavo | reverse complement strand
TTTTGGTTCTTTTCTTTTCCATTTGTTTAAGCACTGGTGAGCTTTGTTCTCTCTTTACTTTGCTAGAATTCTTTGCTTTTGCCATGCTAGTGTCTTGAATTCATTGGCATTCCTCTTGTATTTCTCGACCTCATTTTGCTTTGCTTTGCTCTCCATCCTTGTTTTGCAATTTCTCATTTCTTTTTTCTGTAGTGAGGCTTTTTGTTTGCTTTGCATTGTCTTTGTTTCTTATTTGTAGATTGTTTGTCTTTCCTGCTCCTTTCTTTGCGTGATCTTGTTCCTTGCTGCAAGCATTCCTTTCCTGTTCAGAGTATGTTTGTTGGCTTTGCTTTCAG
>NW_011239226.1:0-454 GCF_000146605.3 Meleagris gallopavo | reverse complement strand
ATGCAGCCCAGGGATACGGTTGGCTTTCTGGGCAGGAAGGGCCCACTGCTGTCTTGTGTCCAGCTCCCACCCACCAGTACTCCCCAGGCCTTATGGAGCAGGACTACGCTCAGTCCTTTCATCCCCTAGCATGTTTTGGTGGTGGCTGTTCCCTCATCCCAGCTACTGACCCTGCACTTGGATTTGTGCCCACTGCTCAGCCTGTTTGAGGGTCTCTGTGGATGGCATCCCGTCCCTCTGCTGTGTCACTGCACCCCACAGCTTGGTGTCCTTAGGGTGCACTCAACCCCACTGTTGATGTCCCTGATGAAGGGGAAACCCAGATGCTTGTACCAACTGGGCGTAGAAGCCCTTGGGAGCAGCCCTGCGGAGGACTCGGGGATCCTGGTGGACAAAGAGCCTGGACATAAGCCAGTAGTGTGCGACTTGCAGCCCAGAAGGCCAACTGTATCCT
>NW_011239225.1:0-474 GCF_000146605.3 Meleagris gallopavo | reverse complement strand
AAAAGGAGCCTCAAGAAGAGAAGGGAAAAGCATCGGAGCTGGCTCCAGCACAGGCAGCGCGGCCTCCAAGTGGCGAGGAAGAACAACAGGGCGCGCTGAAAGCTCCCTCCAGCTCCGAGACCAGCCTGCCCCAGGAGCGCACCTCTGCTGCTGTGCCACTGGTGCTCAGGAGGACTGGATCCTTGCAGAGTCTGCCACCAAAAATCAAAGCGGGGCTCCCCCAAAGGCGGGGATGTCCTGTCCAGTCCTGCCCACGCTGACCAGGGCGTGGGGTGCCCCAGGAGAAGCAGAGCCCCACCTGAGGCTGACAAACAGGTTGGCAGTTCCTGTCTCCGCCATTCCTGGGTTCCTTACTGTCGGCTCCAAGTTTGCTTTCTGAGGCACTTCTTGCAGTGAGACTCTGACTTATACAGGAGATGACAAGTGCCCGTGTGGCAATCAACATCAATTTGTGGGCAACTTGACATTTCAAAG
>NW_011239224.1:0-431 GCF_000146605.3 Meleagris gallopavo | reverse complement strand
AATTCCAGTTTCTCACCAAAAACTCAGCGTTTCCTACCGGAAATACCAGTTTTCGCCCGGAAATAGGCCATTTTCTCTCAGAAATGGCAGTTTTCTCCCGCAAAATGACGTTTTCTCCCAGGAATTGCACCTTTCCTCCTGAAATATTAAATTTTCTACCAAAAATACCAGTTGTCTCCCCAACAATATGGCAATATCTCCCAGAAATACCAGCTTTCTCACCCAAAACACAACGTTTCTGACCAGAAATACCAGGAATCTCCCCCAAAATAGGACATTTTCTGCCAGGAATTGCAGTTTTCTCCCAGAAATACCACATTTTCTCACAGAAATACCGGTTTTCCCTCCAAAAATAGGACATTTTGTCCTAGAAAGTGGAATTTTCCCCCAAAATAAAACATTTTCACCCAGAAATTGCTGTATTCTCCCAA
>NW_011239223.1:0-531 GCF_000146605.3 Meleagris gallopavo | reverse complement strand
CTTTTCTCAAGACTGAACAGAGCCAGGTCGCTCAGCCTTCCTCACAAGAGAGGTGCTCCAGGCCCTTGATCATCTCGTGGCCCTCGGCTGGACTCTTTCCAGGAGATCCCGACTTTTTTTTGTACCGGGGAGCCCCGAACCGGGCGCAGTACTCCGGGTGAGGCCTGACCAGGGCAGAGAGGAGGGAGAGGATCACCTGCCTTGACCTGCTGGCCACGCTCCTTTGAATGCCCTGTAGGATCCCATTGGCCTTCTTGGCCACCAGGGCACCCTGCTGGCCCATGGCCAACCTGTGGTCCACCTGGACCTCCAGGTTGCGCACCGCAGAGCTCCTGTCCAGCAGGTCGTGTCCCAACCTGTACTGATAGTTGCGGCTATTCCTTCCAAGGTGCAAGACTCGACACTTGCTTTTGGAAAACCTCATCTGTTTTCTGAATCTTGCATTCCGCTGTCCTCCTTAGAAAAGTAGTATTTTCTCCCTGAGCTCGTTGCCGCTGTTTTGTTGTTAGGCCCATCTCCCTACCTTTCACT
>NW_011239222.1:0-541 GCF_000146605.3 Meleagris gallopavo | reverse complement strand
AGAATTGCAGCACAGTCATTCAGTTGAAGCTTTTGAGTATTTGTAGTATATTTCTAATAGTGTCATCTAAGAATGGTTTGTCTGGAATCTTATTAAATACACAACATTCAGTTTCTTTTTTTTTTCCCCTATAGATTTCAGACGGAAGTAGTAGAGATTTGAATTTTGGAAGAACTATGGCAGAAATAAAAGCAAGATCTAATATAACTTGTGAAATGTTAGAGTGAGCGAGAAAATTTAAAAGAACAATAGAAAAATATGGACAGGTTGTAGAGGTGGTGAGATAACACTCCTTGAAAATATTCGAAAAGATGAGATTTGAGAGGGATAAGTTAGTAAATATTTTATGTTTTGTTGTTTTCCAGCTTGTTCGTATTTTACCTCTATGCAAATCAGTGCAAATAATGACTATTTCCAAGGAACTTAAGATGAAACTTAATACAGAGAAAATAGTTCATTCACACATAACATACAGATTAAAATTTAAGCTTTGTCATGATCCAAATATCTTGTATGAAAAATAATCAGTTGAAATACTATG
>NW_011239221.1:0-474 GCF_000146605.3 Meleagris gallopavo | reverse complement strand
GAAAGGCTGTTACTAGGTTCCCTTGGAGCCTTCACTTCTCCAGGAGGCTGAACAGCCCAGCTCTCCTTGCTTTACAGGAGAGGGGTTCCCATCCTTGGGTTCGTGTTTGTGGCTGTACTCTGGATGCACTCGCACAGCTCCATGTCTCCCTGCACTGAGGACTCCACATCTGGACGCAGCACTGCAGGTGAGGCCTGACCAGCGCAGAGCAGAGGGATGGGAATCTCCTCCCTTTGGCCCGCTGACTGCGCATCTTTGGATGCAGCCCAGGATACGGTTGGCTTTCTGGGCTGGAAGGGCCCATTGCTGGCTTGTGTCCAGCTCCCACCCACCAGTACTCCCAGGCCTTATGGAGCAGGACTACGCTCAGTCCTTTCATCCCCTAGCATGTTTTGGTGGTGGGTGTTCCCTCATCCCAGCTACTGACCCTGCACTTGGATTTGTGGCCACTGCTCAGCCTGTTGAGGTCTCTGT
>NW_011239220.1:0-384 GCF_000146605.3 Meleagris gallopavo | reverse complement strand
CGGAAAGGAGCGGTTTGCACTTCGCCTTGGCTACATGCAGAATGCACTACGCCTACCTCTGAATACTATGTCTCTGCCTTTATTTCGAGCCACAATTCATGCTAGTCAGGTTTCCACTGCTACACATCTGCATTCAGAGAGGAAAAGAGTGGAAGGGAAAACCCTCTCCAATAAGGCATTTGCAAGTTCGAGGAGCGACAGCTGTAGTGCTCTCAGGGAGAGCGTTTCAGAAAGTGGGAGAGATCCTTTCAGGACTGCGCACAAAACCCCCACTCGCAGGTAGTGCAGGAGGCTGAATTCGCACTTGTCGGCATCGGAATCGCACTCCTTCGCTCTCACGCGCAGAAAGCGGCATTCGCGCTGAACCGCTCCGGAGACTTTGCC
>NW_011239219.1:0-376 GCF_000146605.3 Meleagris gallopavo | reverse complement strand
CCGCTTTCAGCCGTCAGCAGCGGTCTGGTGTTTCTCGCTTGCCGAGAACGGACCACTTTCAGCCGGCTGCTTTTCTCCGACGAGTGAGCGGGCTCCTGTGCGCGCATCGGAAAGGAGCGGTTTGCACTTCGCCTTGGCTACATGCAGAATGCACTACGCCTACCTCTGAATACTATGTCTCTGCCTTTATTTCGAGCCACAATTCATGCTAGTCAGGTTTTCCACTGCTACACATCTGCATTCAGACAGGAAAAGAGTGGAAGGGAAAACAAGCTCTAATAAGGCATTTGCAAGTTCGAGGAGCGACAGCTGTAGTGCTCTCAGGGAGAGCGTTTCAGAAAGTGGGGAGAGATCCTTTCAGGACTGCGCAGAAAAA
>NW_011239218.1:0-412 GCF_000146605.3 Meleagris gallopavo | reverse complement strand
GGGGATGGCAAGTGCACTGGAAGGGCTGCGTAGGTGTAAGAGCAGCATGTGAATCGTGGAGACTGCTTTCCGTTGGGTGTGGGGTGAGCCCTTAGAATGGGGTGAGTGATTCCTGCTTGATTTCAGAGCTGTGAGCTCTGCTTTTCTGGAGGATCTGAAGCTGGATGGCTGTAATTAATAGGGCTATGTGCTAATTGCATCCATGCGGTGTTTTTAAGGGCATTGTGTGCATCCTTGTTGTGTTTTAAATTATGTTCTGCGTCTCTTCTGATTTCATTTTGCAGCCTGATGGAGTTGAAGGATTGCCTGGGCTCCTCCAGTCAGTGGTGTGAGATGTGTCCAGCAGGTAATGAACATCATGCACCCCATGTTGGTGCGCTGCTTGTATGCAGGTAGGTTTGCGATGTGATCC
>NW_011239217.1:0-503 GCF_000146605.3 Meleagris gallopavo | reverse complement strand
TTTCAATACCTAAAGGAAAGAAGCAAGGGAAAATGGAAGGTGAAATCTAAGGAAAATGTCTTGGTACAGGTGAGGGTGCTGAGGCAGCGGCACAGGTTGCCAGAGACATGGTGGGATGTGCTGGCCCTTTCAAGGTGAGCCTGGCTCAGACTCTGAGCAACTTGATCTAGCTGTGGATGGTCAGCATGGAGGAGTCGGATCACATCGCAAACCTACCTGCATACAAGCAGCGCACCAACATGGGGTGCATGATGTTCATTACCTGCTGGACACATCTCACACCACTGACTGGAGGAGCCCAGGCAATCCTTCAACTCCATCAGGCTGCAAAAATGAAATCAGAAGAGACGCAGAACATCATTTAAAACACAACAAGGATGCACACAATGCCCTTAAAAAACACCCACCGCATGGATGCAATTAGCACATAGCCCTATTAATGACAGCCATCCAGCTTGAGATCCTCCAGAAAAGCAGAGCTCACAGCTCTGAAATCAAGCAGG
>NW_011239216.1:0-578 GCF_000146605.3 Meleagris gallopavo | reverse complement strand
CTGGCTCGACTGGGTCCGGTCTTGTTCAACATCTTCATCAATGACCTTGATGAGGGGATAGTGGCCACCCTCAGCAAGTTTGCTGATGATACGAAGTTGGGAGGATTGGCTGACACGCCTGAAGGCTGTGCTGCCATTCAACGAGACCTGGACAGGCTGGAGAGCTGGGCAGTAAGAAGCCGGATGAGGTTCAACAAAAGCAAGTGTAGGGTCTTACACCTAGGGAGGAATAATTGCATGCACCAATACAGGCTGGGGGATGAGCTGCTGGAGAGGAGCTCTGCAGAGAGGGACCTGGGCGTCCTGGTGGACGACAGGTTGGCCATGAGCCAGCAGTGTGCCCTCATGGCCAAAAAGGCCAATGGCATTCTGGGGTGCATTAAGAAGAGGCCAGTCTCTTTCAGTGGTACGTGGAGACAGGACAAGGGGAAACGGACATCAGCTGCAGCATAGGAAGTTTCGCACGAATGTGCGTAAGAACTTCTTGACGGTGAGGGTGACGGAGCACTGGAACAGGCTGCTCAGGGAGGTTGTGGAGTCTCCTTCTCTGGAGATATTCAAGTCTCGCCTGGACGCCT
>NW_011239215.1:0-392 GCF_000146605.3 Meleagris gallopavo | reverse complement strand
TAAACTAGATACAAACGCTCAGCAGGGCTTCGCAATGGAAAGAAAGAAGGAAAATTTAACAGCAGTGCAAGGCCACGATGCCAACAAAACCAAAGAGCAAACCAAAGCCAAGCAACACCACAAAAAGTAAAAGAAGGACCAAGTGCTGAAATGCCAAGGAAACCAAAGCAAAAGCACTTGAAATCCTCACAAACAGAGGGGAATACGCTTAGGAAAGGAAAAGCACTTCCAAGAACAGAAACAGAAGGGGAAAAAATCAACACCACTGAAAAATAGCCCAATGCATTGCAATGCAGAAGGAGCAGGAAACTAAGGCAGAAACCACAGAAAACAACACGGAAAACCAACCGAGGAAACCAACATCAACCCATGCAGCAGCAGCAGCCTCTGCA
>NW_011239214.1:0-426 GCF_000146605.3 Meleagris gallopavo | reverse complement strand
GAGTACAGACGCCCAGAACTTGTAGCTACGCAATACGATGCATTCCACATCACCCCTCGTGCACAGTGTGTGGCATAGTTCTGAGTGCCTGACAAACCCAAAGCAAAATCAATTTCTGTAGCTTATTTTAAATATATATATATATATGTATATTTGCTTTAGTTTCTGCTCCCTGTTCCATTTATTTACGTTCTCCCTTGCTTCATATGTAACTTCCAACCTTGGCATTTTTGCAGATAATACTTTCCCCCTCTCATCCTTCGATGGCTCCTGATGGTCCCTTGTTTCTCAGTTATAATGGGCTCTCAGTGTCATGAGCCCGTTCGCGTAAGAATTTGGGAGTGGCGTTCACTCCATGAATCTTATCACAGTTAGTGTCCCTAGTTGCTATCATGCAGACTCCACCAACCTCCAACAGATAGATAC
>NW_011239213.1:0-410 GCF_000146605.3 Meleagris gallopavo | reverse complement strand
GGGTGCAGATCATTCATGGAAAGCTGACACTTGGTAAGAAAGCAAAGATGCTAACTACGCCTTCCTCGTTGATTAGATGTTAAATCCAAGTGTTTCCCACGAACTGCAGTGTTGACAAAACATTATTCATACAAATTTCAGTATCATTTCAGATCACTGAATACGGCCGATTCACTCACTCACTCATTCACTCACTCATTCATTCATTCATTCATTCATTCATTCATTCATTCATTCACTCACTTATTCAGGTATCCATGTAAGTGTAGATGTCATTTCACCATTTTTCTACTCCTGTGATTAGTGATTCCCTTCTTTTTTTTTTAATCTGTTTTACTATTCTAATCTATTTGGATTTATTGTTCCTCAATGTGATTTAAATAACAATTTTAGCTGTTTTTGTTTCTTTG
>NW_011239212.1:0-379 GCF_000146605.3 Meleagris gallopavo | reverse complement strand
GGGGGATGTTCAATGTGTACCACAAGGAAACTTGATGCTAGGGGAGTGCAGTCGATAATTCTATGTATATGTATATAGACGTGTGTGTAATGCATTTTTAATCATCTTTTTTCGCTTATATATGTATATAAATTAAGCATGATGTAGTGATGTAGAATAAGGGGTGGAATGTCATGGTTTTATATATTTTTTTTTGTTTCGGTTTGGTTCTCAGTATTCCGCATCAATACATCATGTAGTATACTGGGAGTTAAAGTGTTAATGCTCCAATTCCAGGCACCTATCCCTATACGTTACAGAAGTCATGGGATCTGGCCCTTCCGGGTGGGGCGGTCTCTTACTGCCTGGCAGTGGGTGCTGGAGGGTGCTTTCCTGGCCG
>NW_011239211.1:0-504 GCF_000146605.3 Meleagris gallopavo | reverse complement strand
AGACATGGTGGATGTGCCTGGCCCTTTCAAGGTGAGCCTGGCTCAGACTCTGAGCAACTTGATCTAGCTGTGGATGGTCAGCATGGGGGAGTCGGATCACATCGCAAACCACCTGCATACAAGCAGCGCACCAACATGGGGTGCATGATGTTCATTACCTGCTGGACACATCTCACACCACTGACTGGAGGAGCCCAGGCAATCCTTCAACTCCATCAGGCTGCAAAATGAAATCAGAAGAGACGCAGAACATAATTTACAACACAACAAGGATGCACACAATGCCCTTAAAAAACACCGCATGGATGCAATTAGCACATAGCCCTATTAATGACAGCCATCCAGCTTGAGATCCTCCAGAAAAGCAGAGCTCACAGCTCTGAAAGAAAGCAGGAATCACTCACCCCATTCTAAGGGCTCACCCCACACCCCAAAGGAAGCAGTCTCCAGATTCACATGCTGCTCTTACACCTAGCAGCCCTTCAGTGCACTTGCCATCCCCCA
>NW_011239210.1:0-549 GCF_000146605.3 Meleagris gallopavo | reverse complement strand
TGTTTAGGAGGGTGGATAGCGATAGGACAGGGGAAATGGTTTTCAAGTGAGACAGGGGAGGTTTAGGTTGGTTATTAGGAGGCAGCTTTTCACGCACAGGGTGGTGACGCACTGGAATGTGTGCTTGAGAGTCACTTCCAGGATGATCTGCTCCATGATCCGTGACCAGCCCAGAGGTGAGACTGACATGCTGGTAGTTCCCCGCGTCACACTTTCTATCCTTCCTGAGAGGTGTGCTGTCACCTTTTTTCTCCTCAGCAGGGACTTGACCTGACTGCCTCGACTTCTGAAATACCATGGAGAGTGGCTCGGTGACTGCAGCGGTGAATTCCCTCGGAACTCTGGGACTCATCTCGTCAGGACCCAAAGACTCCTGGCTGTTTGGGTCCTCAGGTGGTCCAGAACCTGATCTGCCATGGCAGTGTGGGATGGGAAGGGGTGTGTCGGGACTCGAGGAAGCAATGGCAGTCCCCACCTCACCAAAGCAAAGCAAAGATGAGGGCTGTGCATAATGAGCAGTTCTCAGACAAGATGGAAGCAAAAATGGTG
>NW_011239209.1:0-478 GCF_000146605.3 Meleagris gallopavo | reverse complement strand
CTTGATCTAGCTGTGGATGGTCAGCATGGGGGAGTCGGATCACATCGCAAACCTACCTGCATACAAGCAGCGGACCAACATGGGTGCATGATGTTCATTACCTGCTGGACACATCTCACACCACTGACTGGAGGAGCCCAGGCAATCCTTCAACTCCATCAGGCTGCAAAATTGAAATCAGAAGAGACGCAGAACATAATTTACAACACAACAAGGATGCACACAATGCCCTTAAAAAACACCCACCGCATGGATGCAATTAGCACATAGCCCTATTAATTACAGCCATCCAGCTTGAGATCCTCCAGAAAAGCAGAGCTCACAGCTCTGAAATCAAGCAGGAATCACTCACCCCATTCTAACGGCTCACCCACACCCCAAAGGAAGCAGTCTCCAGATTCACATGCTGCTCTTACACCTAGCAGCCCTTCAGTGCACTTGCCATCCCCCAAAAAGAGAAGATCACAGCCCTGAAAGA
>NW_011239208.1:0-549 GCF_000146605.3 Meleagris gallopavo | reverse complement strand
GGCGGCACCGGAGGCTCTATGTAGAATTACCGATTTATTGGTACCCCCAAAATATTCAGCGAGTTATGGCATTAGTGGACACTGGAGCAGAAACATCAATCATTTATGGAGATCCCAACAAATTTCATGGAAACAGAGTGATGATTGGTGGTTTTGGGGGACAAACTATTCCTGTCACCCAAACGTGGTTAAAACTGGGGGTTGGGCGTCTCCCACCCCGGGAGTATAAGGTATCTATTGCCCCAGTCCAGAAATACATCTTGGGCATAGATATTCTATGCGCTCTGGCTCTCCACACAACCGTGGGAGAGTTCAGACTCCGACAGAGATGTATTAGGATCCGGGCGGTGCAGGTAATATTAAGAGGCCATGCGAAACATGGGCCAATTTGCCTGCCGAAACCGCGCCGGGTTACTAATGTGAGACAGTACAGACTCCCGGGTGGGCAGGACGAAATATCAAAAACAGTGCAAGAATTTGAAAAAGTGGGCATTATAAGACCTGCCCTTACAACAGCCCATACAATTCCCACATATGGCCAGTGCGAAA
>NW_011239207.1:0-494 GCF_000146605.3 Meleagris gallopavo | reverse complement strand
CCTGGAAGTGACTCTCAAGCACACATTCCAGTGCGCCACCACCCTGTGCGTGAAAAGCTGCCTCCTAAGAACCACCTAACCTCCCCTGTCTCACTTGAAAACCCATTTTCCCCTTGTCCTATCGCTATCCACCCTCCTAAACAGCCGTTGCCCCCTCCTGCTTATGCGCTCCCTTCGAGTCTTTGGAAGGCTGTCATGAGCTATCTCCAGAGCTTTCTCTTCTCCCACAGAACAATCCCAGTTCCCTCAACATTTCTTTCTAAGAGAGGTGCTCCAGCCCTCTGATCATCTTCGTGGCCCTTCTCTGGACCTGCTCCAAAAGCTCCACATCATTCCTGTGCTGGAGCCCCAGGCCTGGACGCAGTGCTGCACATGGGGCCGCACCAGAGCCGAGTCGAGGGGGACAATCACCTCCCTCTCCCTGCTGGTCGCTCCTCTTTGAATGCAGCCCAGGATATAGTTGGCCTTCTGGGCTGCAAGTGCACACTACTGGC
>NW_011239206.1:0-483 GCF_000146605.3 Meleagris gallopavo | reverse complement strand
ATTAATCCGATGCTGAACAAATGACTTGTGCTAAAACAGTTGTTCTTCTGTGTCTGTTTTGATGTCTTGTAACTCTCCAGCAGCTCCAGACAGTCTTGACGTTAGGAAGATTGCACTTGAATCTACGTAGTGAAAGAATCTCAGCATGGTAGATTGAGAAGTTCTTGTTATGATTAAATTGATCTTGAAGTTGAATGTGGCTGAAGTAAATGAAAAGACTTTGCTCTGGGTCTAACTGTTGAGGCCACATTCTCCTACTGTGTTGGACAAGGAATGTGTGTATATGAGTTTTTGAAAGGCCTCACAGCCTCTACTTGTAAATTATGAGCTCTTGTAGTTTTGATTTAGAGATCCTGAACAATTCAGTCATCAAGTCTTTGGCAACTTAGTCTAATACTGAATTTTGACTTGCATCTCAAAAGAGTTGTTTCCGAGTCTTCACATTGAAAGAACTTCCTTGCCCAAGCAGTGAACGATGGGAGA
>NW_011239205.1:0-457 GCF_000146605.3 Meleagris gallopavo | reverse complement strand
AGCCTCCTGGAGAAGTGAAGGCTCCAAGGGAACCTGGGTAACAGCCTTTCAATACCTCAAGGAAAGAACAAGGGAAATAGGAGGTGAAATCTAAAGGAAAATGTCTTGTACAGTGAGGGTGCTGAGGCAGCGGCACAGGTTGCCAGAGACATGGTGGATGTGCTGGCCCTTTCAAGGTGAGCCTGGCTCAGACTCTGAGCAACTTGATCTAGCTGTGGATGGTCAGCATGGGGGAGTCGGATCACATCGCAAACCTACCTGCATACAAGCAGCGCACCAACATGGGGTGCATCGTGTTCATTACCTGCTGGACACATCTCACACCACTGACTGGAGGAGCCCAGGCAATCCTTCAACTCCATCAGGCTGCAAAATGAAATCAGAAGAGACGCAGAACATAATTTAAAACACAACAAGGATGCACACAATGCCCTTAAAAAACACCCACCGCAAGGAT
>NW_011239204.1:0-467 GCF_000146605.3 Meleagris gallopavo | reverse complement strand
GGAATGGTATGCCACACAATATGCAGATGCCACATAGTTATTTCCATCCATGTTATCAATTGACTATATATACCTATTGCTCCATAGAGCAAAGTGGTGAACTTAATTAAGGCCCAGTATGTTTTTAGCATTAAGAAAGAAGAGACAGTGGCATGTAGCCCCTTAAAAGGCAGTTTCAGTAGAGAAAGCTTTTTTTTTCTTTTTACAGAAACAAGATAGCAAGGCTCAAAGTTTACAAATATCCTAGAGTATTGGCAGTCCGCCTGGACTTTTCAAGGTCACGCTTTCAGACAGTACTGGTGAAACAGATAAACTTTCCCAATGAAGCTGTCTGAGAGCGGAGAGAGAGATTTGTTCAAAAAGCTAAAAAGCAACTATTGCCCGCATTCTCCACCAAGAATGTCAACGGTTTACGGGCTGGTTCGGCCCGGTTCCGTGACTAGAAGGGCGGAGGGATCCGCGGATCC
>NW_011239203.1:0-652 GCF_000146605.3 Meleagris gallopavo | reverse complement strand
TACTGGGCAAAGTCAGCATTGCAGTAAGTGTGCTCGTTGGCTCCCAAAGGGCTGTGGGTTGGGTGTGTGTGCATCTCAGCTCGATAACACAGGAAGCAGCCACTCCAGGACTGAAAGATGTGGCAGTAGAGAAGTGTTCCTGGGTTTTAAAGTTGTTGTTTGTTTTTTTTTTGTTTTTTTTGTTTTTTTTTTTTTTTTAAAAAGTAAGGCAATCTCTGTACGTATCACTATTTGGTAGCCCAGAACAAGTCACACACTTCACTGCATTTGCTTTCATTTTCCTTTGTATCAGTGGATGCTTCTGGATAAGAACAGAAGTAACATTTCATTAATTGTTTTTTTTTTTTAATTATGATCTTTATGGTATTTATTGTTCAACAAGCTGTGTGTATGCAAAACATACACTGAGGATCCTCTTGAGTCTGTTTTTCAGTATGAGCTGGAGGGGTAAATTGAAACAAAATATTCACTTGCATTGTTAATGTAACAGAAGCCCCAAAATGCAATTAGTATTCAGTTGGAATCCTTGTAGAAGAAAAACATGCAATTATCTTTTGTTTCATAAATGTAAAATTTTTATTTTACTTGTTTTTAGGTAATAAAAGGACTCACATATCTGAGAGAAAAGCATAAAATAATGCACAGAGGTGAG
>NW_011239201.1:0-449 GCF_000146605.3 Meleagris gallopavo | reverse complement strand
TCAAAACAAAAGACTGAGTGATTACCAAATTAGCATAACTATATAGGAGATCTGTCTTCCCTTTCAAACCAGTTCGCGGGGTACTCCTGCGTTTCTTGGAGAGAACAGGTCTTCTTTTTTTTTTTTCCCCCCTTATGGTTTTCAAAGTGTGGGTTGCAAAACTGAATGGGCTCTGTTAAGTGAGCACCCTCAGCTTCACTTGGAGGACTGTGGAGGGTGCGTGTCCCCTGTGATGGCAGATATTAATCAGAATAAGAGGGGGAGCTCTCAGAAGTGGGGTAAGTAACCTTGGTACGTGATTTTTTTTTCCTGCTTGTTCTAACTGGCTTGCTCTTGCTGCATCATTAGGTCCTTTGACCCTGAATTTCTGTTCCAGAACTGGGGAAGGGGCTGCTCAGGAATGTATTATTTATAACAGTCGTGTTGCGGTGAGATCTCACAGCCCAGCA
>NW_011239200.1:0-520 GCF_000146605.3 Meleagris gallopavo | reverse complement strand
GACACTTAGAGCTGCTCACAGCGGATGAGATTTCAAACTGAAAGCACAAGATACAGTTCTCATATTTCTGCTCTAGAATACCCGAAAGAAGGAATGAGTACTGACCAAACCTCCCACTTCCATACGTGTCCTGGAGGCTGGCTGGAGTAAAAGGAGAATCACTGTTTGGAGACCAGCCAGCTCCACAGGTTTCCCTCTAGTGCTGGAGCACTTCTTCACACAAATGTTCTTGTGATACATTTTTAAAGCCTTTTGCAATCACTTACCTTTTCTGATAAAATTAAGTATATAATATCTGTTTCCTGTTAATAAGAAATAGCAACATATTAACTGGATATCAGCTGGGCTTTTGGGTGACTTCTGCTACTCGCTGATATTGGATTGGAAAGAATACTCCTGGAATGGGAGAAGAGAAAGGCTGGGATGTTATTATGTGGGTTGTTTTCTGATAATTTTTTTTTCATCACAGCATATGACTAATTTTTTTTTTTTCAGTCTGATTCCTCTTAAAATTAAAATT
>NW_011239199.1:0-467 GCF_000146605.3 Meleagris gallopavo | reverse complement strand
AATACTAGTTTGTATCTGTTAGAAAGGGACCTGGGGGACTAGGAGGACAAGTGGTGAGAGACCACAAGCTGAATGCAAGCCAGCTGTGTGTTCTGACAGACAAAAAGCACCACAGTATAATTGGCTGCATTAAAAAGCAGCACAACCAGACCAGGACAAGTCACCCCTGCTTCACACTCATTGGACCACATTTACAAGACTCTATTGGTTTCTGGCCAGGAAAGATAACAACCTGAAGCACCTTTTGTGCACGGCCTCCAGTCTGTGCAGTGAAGAGAAAGAGGGGAGAAAGATGGTTGTTCAGAGTGCACAGGAACCTCATGGCAGCTTCTAAACGCTCACAAGGGAGGCATGAAGACAGACTGAGAATCAGGACAGCAGGTCCTGGTGGGATAGGGACAGAAAACAGTCACTCATTGAAACAGCAGACTGGAGAGAAGGAAAAAAAAGCTTTTACAAGCACTGAA
>NW_011239198.1:0-469 GCF_000146605.3 Meleagris gallopavo | reverse complement strand
CAATCCCCAGTTCCCTCAACATTTCTTTCTAAGAGAGGTGCTCCAGCCCTCTGATCATCTTCGTGGCCCTTCTCTGGACCTGCTCCAAAAGCTCCACATCATTCCCGTGCTGGAGCCCCAGGCCTGGACACAGTGCTGCACATGGGGCCGCACACCAGAGCCCAGTCGAGGGGGACAATCACCTCCCTCTCCCTGCTGGTCGCTCCTCTTTGAATGCAGCCCAGGATCTAGTTGGCCTTCTGGGCTGCAAGTGCACACTACTGGCTTATGTCCAGCTCTTTGTCCACCAGGATCCCCGAGTCCTCCGCAGGGCTGCTCCCAAGGGCTTCTAACGCCCAGTTTGTACAAGCATCTGGGTTTCCCCTTCATCAGGGACATCAACAGTGGGGTTGAGTGCACCCTAAGGACACCAAGCTGTGGGGTGCAGTGACACAGCAGAGGGACGGGATGCCATCCACAGAGACCTCAA
>NW_011239197.1:0-494 GCF_000146605.3 Meleagris gallopavo | reverse complement strand
CGTCCTATCGCTACTCCACCCTCCTAACAGCCGTTCGCCCCTCCTGCTTATGCGCTCCCTTCGAGTCTTGGAAGGCTGTCATGAGCTATCTCCAGAGCTTCTCTTCTCCCACAGAAACAATCCCAGTTCCCTCAACATTTCTTTCTAAGAGAGGTGCTCCAGCCCTCTGATCATCTTCGTGGCCCTTCTCTGGACCTGCTCCAAAAGCTCCACATCATTCCTGTGCTGGAGCCCCAGGCCTGGACGCAGTGCTGCACATGGGGCCGCACCAGAGCCGAGTCGAGGGGGACAATCACCTCCCTCTCCCTGCTGGTCGCTCCTCTTTGAATGCAGCCCAGGATACAGTTGGCCTTCTGGGCTGCAAGTGCACACTACTGGCTTATGTCCAGCTCTTTGTCCACCAGGATCCCCGAGTCCTCCGCAGGGCTGCTCCCAAGGGCTTCTACGCCCAGTTTGTACAAGCATCTGGGTTTCCCCTTCATCAGGGACATCAA
>NW_011239196.1:0-425 GCF_000146605.3 Meleagris gallopavo | reverse complement strand
AGAACCATGCAGTATTTAGTCTGTCTGCTATTCAGTAACAGCAGCGCCCAAGTAACTTTTCTGTTATTGTTCAGACTGAGCTATTATTTTCTAACAACTAAAAGAGCTAAGTGAGACAGTTGAAAGGGTGAGCCTGTTTCACCCTTGATGCACCTACTGAAGAGGATACCAAGACCAGGAAAGGGCTCAAAACAGCATCTCAGCCTGATGGAGTGGAGTTTGTAGAGATTATGGTGCTCTTCAGGAGGAAGAGGTGCACTCTTCTTTCAGCAGCAACAGAGGATGGCATTAGTAGGACCCTGAAATCACCTTACATTGCCAAATTTTTAATACAATACCGCCATCTATTGCCCAAAGAAACAGGATTGAAGGAGGTTGCAAATGTCAAGGTGGTTGGTCCTATAAGATGGTCCCAGATTTGAAAC
>NW_011239195.1:0-493 GCF_000146605.3 Meleagris gallopavo | reverse complement strand
ACACGGCAGCTCAGGCAGGAACCCGGGGAGTGGTCGGAAGCCCCCAGAAGGGGTCAGCGGGCGTCCCAGTGGCAGCCTGTGTGCTGAGCTCCCTGTTGTCCCTGGGGTTGTCGGGGAGCTCAGCAATGAAGCATCCTGGGGCAGGGTTGCTGGGGTTCTCACGGGGGACCTCAACAGCTCTTGCCACCTCTGAAAATACAAGAACATCCCCCAAAATGGCGATGACAGCCTTCCCACACCCGCTCTGTGCAAACACGCACCTGCAGCTCTGCAGCCCCCAAACTCACCATTGATCCACGAGAGCAAACCCTGGATGTCCGTGATGTCCTTCGGCACATCCGAGCTGGTCACTGCTGCTGGGAAAAAAAAGCAAAAAAATCCCAAGGAGTCAATGCCAGCTCTCCCGTACCGTGGTCACAGGAAGGGATCTCGGGTGAACGCTGGGTTCCCATTATAAAACAGGACAGGAAAGGAAACTGTAAATCCCAGGGAT
>NW_011239194.1:0-541 GCF_000146605.3 Meleagris gallopavo | reverse complement strand
TGCTGGGCAGACAATGACCAGTCAGCAAAGTGAGGTTCCGGGGCATGCCGGGAAATGCACATTCCACTTCCTTGCTGTTTCCACAGAGACCAACACATCTCTCCGTGCACTTGTTACGGCACTTGGGAGCACCGCAGCTCTGCTGCCACCTGTTGGACACAATACAGTCATGAAGGCACTGCCCTGCATCCGGGCCTCTTGCACAAACCTGTGCTCCTTGCTCGGAGCACATGGCTGCACTCTGTGCACGATGTTGCTTACCACCAGAGAAGGCTCAGGTACCCAACACCATTTTTGGGCTTCCATCTTGTCTGATAACTGCTCATTATGCACAGCCCTCATCTTTGCTTTGGTGAGGTGGGGACTGCCATTGCTTCCTCAGTCCCACAGACCCCTTCCCATCCCACACTGCCATGGGAGATCAGGTTCTGGACCACCTGAGGACCCAAACATCCAGGAGTCTTTGGGTCCTGACGAGATGAGTCCCAGAGTTCCGAGGGAATTCACCGCTGCAGTCACCGAGCCACTCTCCATGGTATTT
>NW_011239193.1:0-417 GCF_000146605.3 Meleagris gallopavo | reverse complement strand
ATTCCTTACAATATGCTATTCATATCCAAAGTTCTTACACTCCATTAACTATATGAAATTTCAAGCAACTTGTGAAGAACAGAATACCCAAGAATCTCAATTTTGTGTTCTCTTTGGGGTTGTTTCTTGGTTTTGTTATTGTTGTAGTTTTCTGTTTCTCCTGTCCAAAACACTTCTTTCTTCGATGCATCCTATTTTCTTGGCCTGCTCCACTTTTATTCCTTTTTTTTTCCCTATGCAGTTTTTTTCAGTGTTAGTAACATCCTCCTTCAGTGTTTGTAGTTGTGTTTCAGTACAGTTAAAATCGACCAGCAACGTGGCAGCAAGATCATAGGAAGGTGCTCATTGACAACACTGTTATTTTTTCTGATGTGAGAAACTGTGGATTTTTTCTTTCCTTTCAGATCTTTTTCTCAT
>NW_011239192.1:0-329 GCF_000146605.3 Meleagris gallopavo | reverse complement strand
AAAAAGAAGAAGAAAGAAAGAAAGAAAAAAGGAAAAAAAGAAAGAAAAGAAAAGAAAGAAAAATAGAAAAGGGGGGAGAGGGAAAGAGAAAATGGAAAGAAAAAGGAAAAGAGTAAAAGGAAAATGTAAATGGGAAAAGGAAAGACCCACCACCAAGAATAAAATGAGACCGGAAGAGTTTAGAATAGCTTTGAGGCTCCTTTTCTCAATGGTCATAAGCATATACTGTTGAATGATTGCAAGGTTTTGCTATATCCTATAATGGATGCTGATACAGACTAAATCTGGGGATATTGTTATCTGGAAATAACAATCTAAGTGTTGCAGGT
>NW_011239191.1:0-451 GCF_000146605.3 Meleagris gallopavo | reverse complement strand
AGCACTGGAGGCAGCAGTCTGAATTCTCGGTATCTTGTCATCATTTGTGCGCATGCACAAGAACAGTGCAACTCACTGTACAAGGGCAACCAAATGTATTCAAGGCATACTTGCACAGGACTCTGAGGTAGAAAGCTGCTCGCTGAGGCGAAGATGAGAAATGAGGCAGGGGAAGCCTGACAGATTGAGAGTGATGAAGTGTCTGAATAAAGAAAGGAACAGAAGGAATAGACATTACTGGATTCTATCAGACGCCAATATTCATTTGAAAACATACTGGACACGTAGAGTAAAAAGCAACACAGGATCAACCTGCAACTATTTATTCCGCTATGTCAGTGATGGTAGCTATTATACAAACTCTATGTATTTCTAATAAAAAACCACAAATTCCTCCTCCAGTGTGTAATCAAATTAAGTTCATTTATGAGTTTAGGTAGAAAAAAGACTT
>NW_011239190.1:0-419 GCF_000146605.3 Meleagris gallopavo | reverse complement strand
GCTGGTCTCTCTCTTTTTAGCAGGGAACCCTGAGCGTACTTAAGGGCTGGTAGGTATTGGGACCTGGAAGCTGCTTCCTTCACTTGAGAGTGTGGGGGAGTATTGGTCCTTGGAATTGGGGTAAGTGGTTCTTTTTTTCTTTCAGGGCTGTGATCTTGTCTTTTGGGGATGGCAAGTGCGCTGAAGGGCTGCTAGGTGTAAGAGCAGCATGTGAATCTGGAGACTGCTTCCTTTGGGGTGTGGGGTGATCCCTTAGAATGGGGTGAGTGATTCCTGCTTGATTTCAGAGCTGTGAGCTCTGCTTTTCTGGAGGATCTCAAGCTGGATGGCTGTAATTCATGTGCTAATTGCATCCATGCGGTGTTTTTTAAGGGCATTGTGTGCATCCTTGTTGTGTTTTAAATTATGTTCTGCGTCTC
>NW_011239189.1:0-490 GCF_000146605.3 Meleagris gallopavo | reverse complement strand
CTGGCCTGCCACGCCTGTTACCACCTTCCGGACCTGCTACTTCATGCTGGCAGACAAATTCTTTGCTACTTTCCTCCCCTGCCCCAGTTGGAGGAAAGTCATCATCTCCACTTGACAGGCTGGAGCAGTAGCAAGTTGCACCTGTGAGTAAAAACAAAGCCCTTTTAATCCCCAGAGGGAGAAAACCGCCAACAAAAGGCTGCAGCGGGGCTCTCTCTGGACCCCTGTTGTCTCAGCACAGCTCACAGTCACTTTTACAGTGCACACAGCACCTACAAAAGCACCACGCTGCTACAAGGAAGGAAAACAAACCCACGACGCTCTGCAGGGCTCCGAGCTCTCAGTGGGTGACGCCTGCTCCGTGTACACAGCATGCACACAAACTGCACCTCATCTCTTCCCATTTATCCCCCACCATTTCTGCAGGCATTTAGAGGCACTAAATGTCTCTGAGTGGAAGGCTCGTGGACAAGACTGCATGCACAGGACA
>NW_011239188.1:0-511 GCF_000146605.3 Meleagris gallopavo | reverse complement strand
AACTGCTTTTTCCTTTCCTGAGCGTATTCCCCTCTGTTTGTGAGGATTTCAAGTGATTTTGCTTTGCTCTCCTTGGCTTTTTTTTACATACTCTTTCTTTTCTTTTCCTGGTTTTTTCCTGGCTTTGGTTTGCTCTTTGGTTATTGTTGGTATTGTGGCCTTGCACTGCTGTTAAATTTTGGTTCTTTCTTTCCATTGTTAAGCACTGGTGAGTCTTTGTTCTCTCTTTACTTTGCTAGGATTCTTTGCTTTGCCATGCTAGTGTATTGAATTCATTGGCTTTCCTCTTGTATTTCTCATCCTCGCTTGGCTTTGCTTCGTTTTCATTCCTTGTTTTGTTTTGTTCTTTTTTTTATTTTTATTTTTTCTGTAGTGAGGCTTTTTTGTTTGCTTTGCATTGTCTTTGTTTCCTATTTGTGTATTCTTTGTCTTTCCAGCTGCTTTCTTTGTGTGATCTTGTTCCTTGCTGCAAGCATTCCTTTCCTGTTCAGAGTATGTTTCTAGGCTTTGC
>NW_011239187.1:0-442 GCF_000146605.3 Meleagris gallopavo | reverse complement strand
CAGGAGGAGATGCTCTCGTGCTGTCGCTGAGCACGTGCAGTAGGGAGAGGGCCTGCAGTGACTGACATCCTTCCAAGTCCCTGGGTGTCCTCCGGAAGTTGTGTGCTGCATCACTTACCTACCTCGTCTTTGCCCCCGAGGCTGCCTGAGATGCCCCAGCAAATAGCAGGGCTGTTACTGTGCTGAACGCAAGGGCTTTCTCAGCGAGGCGAGTAACAGAGAGCCTTGCTGAGGAAGCTTGTTCCCGTACCGCATTTCCTCAGAGACTCTGCAAGATTTGTTGAAAACTCAGTGGGACGTATTTATTGTAGGTAATGTTTGAGTGCCCAGCAGGAAGAGGCTCGGGATGCTGAAATGGAAGCCGGGGCTTCTGTCTCCCAGGAGGCAGGCGTCGTCAGGTCCACTTTGGAGCCTGCCGTTGTTTGCGCTGAGCTCAGGAGAT
>NW_011239186.1:0-473 GCF_000146605.3 Meleagris gallopavo | reverse complement strand
TGTTGGACAGAATACAGTCATGAAGGCACTGCCCTGCATCCGTGCCTCTTGCACAAACCTGTTGCTCCTTGCTCGGAGCACATGGCTGCACTCTGTGCACCATGTTGCTTACCACCAGAGAAGGCTCAGCTACCCAACACCATTTTTTGCTTCCATCTTGTCTGAGAACTGCTCATTATGCACAGCCCTCATCTTTGCTTTGCTTTGGTGAGGTGGGGACTGCCATTGCTTCCTCAGTCCCACACACCCCTTCCCATCCCACACTGCCATGGCAGATCAGGTTCTGGACCACCCGAGGACCCAAACAGCCAGGAGTCTTTGGGTCCTGACGAGATGAGTCCCAGAGTTCCGAGGGAATTCACCGCTGCAGTCACCGAGCCACTCTCCATGGTATTTCAGAAGTCGAGGCAGTCAGGTCAAGTCCCTGGTGAGGAGAAAAAAGGTGACAGCACACCTCTTAGGAAGGATAGAAA
>NW_011239185.1:0-473 GCF_000146605.3 Meleagris gallopavo | reverse complement strand
GGATGGGATGCAGAGACACTGCCAGCAACGAGAGACACCAGGGACACGGAAATGGGGGCTCAGACCCACCTGGGGGTGCAGGTTCGGAATTCACTTCCAGTGTCACGTTGTCCGGCAGGGGGTGAGGTCAGAAGGTAGGAGCTTCTGGGCTGGTAGGAGCACCTGTAGGCGTCGGAGTCAGCTGGGATCACCCCCAAAGATGGTAAAAGGTGGCCGTGCCACCACCATCGGTGACATGATGCTGGATAGGTACTGAGTGCCCATCCTTGTGCAGGAAGATGGTGCACCGATATTCCTGGTTCCAGCACTGGATGGTGACATTCATTCCCACCTACACACATTCTTCAGAACTCAGGGAAATGCTGGAAGGGGAAAACTGAGATCTGAGTGCAGAGAGGATACAGTGATAGGACACGGCACAGTGGGGACAGCCGAGGACCATCTGCTTTCCCAGTGCCCTCACCTGTCACCAC
>NW_011239184.1:0-382 GCF_000146605.3 Meleagris gallopavo | reverse complement strand
AAATGAGTAGTGAAGAACTATGCATTATATCTTCTGTACAAATGGAAATTCTGTACACCTACACTACTGATAATTTCACTTTGTCCTTAATTCACTTGATAATTCAGTCCTATAGTGCATGGCTACGGGTAATTCCCTACAGACTAAAAGAACAGAAGATCAAGTTCTGGCTGCGTGGATTTTACTTTGTACTTCTGCCAAGTTGAACATGGATTACATGATAGTAAGAGAGGTCTGCCTTTTTTTTTTTGACAGTTTCAGAAACATAGCATTTGCATGATATTGTTCAACCAACCATCTATCCATCCATTCGCCTGCTATATAAAAGAAATTCTGGCTAAGGCCATCCTCAAGTCAGAGCTTTAAGTGTTTCTCATCTGCA
>NW_011239183.1:0-330 GCF_000146605.3 Meleagris gallopavo | reverse complement strand
GGTTTTCCCCCCCTGAAAATACGCGTGTATTTAAGCAAATCCTGAAATACGAAATCGTTGCTCGATTAAAGACGATGTGAAAGCATAAATCCAAAGGGGCCGCCTCCAAATATATAGTTTAATTCTCCCTAAGTGATCACCTCTTAAAAAGACGAAAAAAAACAACACAACCCAAACCATCATTAAGGCAAACGATTATTGTTTCCTGAAATATCGCTCTGTATTTTCCTTGTTTTTTTTTTCACCTCTTTTTTTCTTTTTTTTTCTTGCGACCTACGATTAAATTTCTGCCTGCGTATCTGCGAGGAATGAAGTGCGAAACCGCCTTTA
>NW_011239182.1:0-415 GCF_000146605.3 Meleagris gallopavo | reverse complement strand
ACTGATGCCAACTTGGAGTAAGTGGATTGCGCTGATTACGCAGCGAGCGCGGATGGGGAATCTCAACCGTCCAGGAATCCTAGAGGTGATCATGGACTGGCCTGAAGGCAAAAAGTTTGGAACACCGGCAGCAGAAGAGATATCACGTGCTAAAGAGGCCCCACCATATAATGAACTACCCGAAAATGAGAAGACATATGCCCTATTCACAGATGGATCGTGTTGTATTGTGGGGAAACACCACAGATGGAAAGCCGCTGTGTGGAGCCCCACACAACAAGTTGCAGAGGCCACTGAAGGAAAAGGAGAATCAAGCCAATTTGCAGAGGTAAAGGCTGTCCAACTGGCCTTGGATGTTGCTGAACGGGAGAGGTGGCCAATGCTTTATGTTTACACTGACTCGTGGATGGTGGCA
>NW_011239181.1:0-504 GCF_000146605.3 Meleagris gallopavo | reverse complement strand
CTATCATGCTTCAAGGTAAGACTAAAATTTCCTTTAAAAAATTTGTTCCCTTGATTGAAAAAGGGTGTATGATACTATTTGTTTAAGATAAGAAGTAATAAATTACACAAAGTAAAACTTTCTCAAGCTCTGAAGTTGGTATAACTCTGTTCTTTTACATCTACATAATAAACACCAAGCATTTTTTGAGGGTAGTTAAATCGTCAGACATCTGTATGTATATTTTCCATGCGCTTACAAAGAATTTTTTAATTTTTTAATTAATTTATTTATTTATTTATTTTTGGCTGGTGAGAGCACACATCAATGTGAAAAAACTCTCATTCAAAATCTGGAATATTACTGTAATTTGTTTCAGCTATTTTTGGTTCAAAGATATAGGAACTCCAAGAAAATACAAGCATGCTTTATGATACAATAAGGACTTTTTGTGAAGAGCAAACGATCATGCACTTTAAAATCAGATGCAGTAAGTACTTACAGAGACTTCAGTGAACCAAGATG
>NW_011239180.1:0-409 GCF_000146605.3 Meleagris gallopavo | reverse complement strand
CAAAGGTAGAACTCGGACGGCATTCTTCTTACTGGTGAACAAAGTTGCAATAAGGATGATGGACAAATTTGCTTGAGGGGTAAGGCAACAGATCTTTAAATATGATAACATCTTCTGCTGGAGTTGTGGAGTTCTCAAGGACACAGGGAGGTGGTGTATAGAAATGCAGCCTCCTGGTCCCATTGCCTTTTGAAGGATGCTGTAGGATTGGAAAAGTTCAACAGAGCACCACAGATCTTGTTCCTTGTTGTTCAGAGGGCAATACTCTCTGGCTGTAAAATGGAGGAAGTTCAACATGATTACAGCAATTTAACAAAATGCTAATGCAAATACTACATGTTTTACATTTCAGCTTTTGCTGATCTGTGTTGTAGAATTCCTGTGGGAGTAATGTCAGCCTCTGCTGAGT
>NW_011239179.1:0-510 GCF_000146605.3 Meleagris gallopavo | reverse complement strand
AAAAAGACTAGATGAACAAGACCAAATTGGACACTTGCAACCAAGAATAGGACATCTTCTCCCACTAATACCACTTTGTCCTCCCAAGGATAGGACTATTTTTCCCTAAATGCTATGGCAGTTCTGCTAAGAAATACTCCTATCCTTCCTAAATGGGACATATGCACCCACAAAGACCACGACTCCGAGAAATTCCTCCCAGTTCCTCCCAATTACACTCCATTACATTCCTCATCATGACACTTACTCCCAGACTTTTGGACTTTTTACTGCGGAAAGACCATTTCGATCCAGAATATATGCCATTGGCCCTCACAAACACCGATTGCCTCACAAATACGTGGCACATCCCACCAGAAAGACCATTTCTAGCCCCCAAAAGATGGCATTTACTCCCAGAAACACCAGCTTTCTCACACATTCCTCACCTTTTCCCCCCACATAAGACCTTTTCACCCAGAAATGACAGTTCTCTTAGGAATACCTCCCAATTCCCCCTAATCTGCTACA
>NW_011239178.1:0-602 GCF_000146605.3 Meleagris gallopavo | reverse complement strand
TGTAATGGAGTGTAATTAGGAGGAACTGGGAGGAATTTCTCGGAGTCGTGGTCTTTGTGGGTGCATATGTCCCATTTAGGGAAGGAAAGGAGTATTTCTTAGCAGAACTGCCATAGCATTTAGGGAAAATGTCCTATCCTTGGGAGACAAGTGGTATTAGTGGGAGAAGATGTCCTACTCTTGGTTGCAAGTGTCCTATTTGGTCTTGTCATCTAGTCTTTTTGGGAGAAAACGTGCGGTAGTTTGAAGAAAACAGGTATGCCTGGGAGAAAATATCATCTTTTTGGAAGCACAGGCCCAATTTCCAAGTGAAATGTGGTATTTCTGGGAGAAAATGACAAGTACGTGGGAGAAAAGTGGACAATTGTGGAAAGACTGACTTCTCTTGGAGGGCAAGTGTGGTATTTTTGGTGTGAAAAGGGGGTCCTTTTGGGGAGAAAACGGGGTGTAGATGGGAGAAAATGTCCTGTTGAGGAGTGCCTAGCAGTATTTTTGAGAGAAAAGGGAAGGTACTTGTCAGAAAAGTGCTCTTTCTGGGAGAGAGTAGCATAGTTGGTTGGAAAATGCCACCTATTTGTGAGAAAGCTGCTTTGTTTCCGGGA
>NW_011239177.1:0-303 GCF_000146605.3 Meleagris gallopavo | reverse complement strand
GGCCATTTTACTCTCAGAAATGGCAGTTTTCTCCCGCAAAATGACGTTTCTCCCAGGAATTGCACCTTTCCTCCTGAAATATTACATTTCTACCAAAATACCAGTTGTCTCCCCAACAATATGGCAATATCTCCCAGAAATACCAGCTTTCTCACCCAAAACACAACGTCTCTTACCAGAAATACCAGGAATCTCCCCCAAAATAGGACATTTTCTGCCAGGAATTGCAGTTTTCTCCCAGAAATACCACATTTTCTCACAGAAATACCGGTTTTCCCTCCGAAAATAGGACATTTTTGTCCT
>NW_011239176.1:0-616 GCF_000146605.3 Meleagris gallopavo | reverse complement strand
ACCTTCTTCTTTCCTTTGAGCTTGCGCATGAGCTCCTTGCTCATCCACAAAGGTCTCCTGCCACCTTTTTCCCGATTTCTTGTTCACAGGGACGCACCGATCCTGAGCTTGGAAGAAGAGCTGTTTAAATGCTGACCAGCTCTCAGAGGCCCCCTTACCTTCTAACACCCGAGCCCACGGGATGGCTCCAAGTAGGTCCCGGAAGAGATCGAAGTTGGCTCTCCTAAAGTCCAGGGTAGCAATCCTACTTATTGCTTTGCTTCTTCCACTCAGGATCTTGAACTCCACCATCTCATGATCACTACAACCCAAACTGCCCCCTACCTTTACTTCCTTAACAAGTCCATCCCTGTTGGTGAAAATAAGGTCCAGTAACACCCCTCCCCGCATCGGTTCCTGTCAACGGTTTATGGGCTGGTTCGGCCCGGTTCCGTGACTAGAAGGGCGGAGGGATCCGCGGATCCGGCGACCCCCCGGGAAAAAAAAAAAAGAAAATAAAGGGACCCCGAAATAATTGAAAAACAGTGGCAAACAATCTGAGGTAAAACAAAGTAATTTACTAAATACGGTATCAACAGAATTTTATAAGGAGAGAGAATGTGAAATTGATGGTGAT
>NW_011239175.1:0-467 GCF_000146605.3 Meleagris gallopavo | reverse complement strand
GGTATCGCTTCAAAGACGGCTTGAAGCCTGTGATGAAAAGATGGGATACAGTTGAAAAGGGTATCCAGTACTTGAGGGAAATGGCTGTGGTGGAAATGCTGTTGACCCAACTTTGTTCCTAACACCCACGACAAGAACGCGATCCTGAGAGAGTGAGGACGACGCCTGAGATATGGCAGAGACTCATAACAACAGCATCAGACAGATATGCCGGTACACTACTGTCAGCTAATGACAGATACCGGGAACAAGAGAGAATACCCTTAGTTTTTGAATTGATTCTTACGCTCCAAAACTACGAACAACAGCTACCCCCAACTCACGCTTCCATTGCTGCCATCTCACAAGTAACGAACCAACTGAATGAAATGCAGGAGCAAATATCTCAACTGATTAATCGTGACAAACCTGTGCCAGTATCAGAAGTGCCCAGTGAAGATCAGGATAATCAAAAGAGTCTACTGAAG
>NW_011239174.1:0-444 GCF_000146605.3 Meleagris gallopavo | reverse complement strand
CAAAAAACCCCACAACCTTTTTTAATCTCTTAATTGGTAGGATTTTAAATGGTAGGTAAAAATATTATATAAACATACTTTAAGATTATAAGCAATTGATTATCCACCAGTTTCTTCATACATCCTTCTCTTGTGCTTGTATTTTCTTCACAGCTCAGCTTTCTTCTTCTAATGAGACTGGTTAGTACAATAAGCTGAATTTTATTTTTTGTTTCTACTCCTTTTAAAGTGATAGAATAGATTGCCTCACCCTTCTTTCTACATTCCAGAAATACGTCTCTACCTTTGATCTCTGCTTGTAATTTTTTGTTAAAAACTTTGATTTCCCTTCTCTTTCAGAGATCCTATTTTAATTCATTCCATCTGCTAAACTTGGTGGAGAAATCCACAAAATAAAAGCCTTGGAAATATCATAATCTTCCTAAAGGGGTTAACAAAATGGTG
>NW_011239173.1:0-506 GCF_000146605.3 Meleagris gallopavo | reverse complement strand
TTTTGTTTGCCTGGAGCTCCACGGTCTCAGCTCTACCGTGAACTGTCTGCACAGCATGCAGGACCTGCCTCACTCCCCACACATCGATTGGAGCAGTGTGAGCTGGTGGCTGGGCAGCTCGCATCGCTTTTATGTTGTGCAGTATTTCAGTTTTGGTGCCGTATCTTCTCTACATCTGCCTCAGTTCTGCCACTCTGATCTGCATGAACACAGCAATATCATCTACTGCTGCACGAACTGCTCCTTGTGCACCTAACAACACACCTGAAGCCCTTCCATGTTGCGATACCAGCCAGGCCAGGCTTCGGACCCTTTCCCGCCTTTTGCCCTGCCCTTCCTCCCTCCCTCTCTCCCTTCCCACTCTTCCCTCCCTCCTTCCCTACCAGCCCGGCTCTCACTGCGTTGTCCTTTCCCCGTTATCTCCACGTTCTGCCCACATCCCACCGTTTCGCGGGAAGCCGGCCCCGCGGCGACGGCGGGCGCGTGCGTGGCGGCGTCTCCGTAGC
>NW_011239172.1:0-506 GCF_000146605.3 Meleagris gallopavo | reverse complement strand
AGCTGCGGTGCTCCCAAGTGCCGTAACGACTGCATGGAGATGTGTGGATTTCCATGGGAACAGCAAGGAACCGGCAATTGCATTTTCTGGAATGCCCCGGAAGCTCACTTTTGCTGACTGGTAATTGTCTGCCCAACAGGTAAGGGCAATGCACAGCCACCAGTGTTTTACCCATTCCATAGCATGGCACAACATGGTGCTTCTAGAGCTCTGAATTTGCACTTCATGGTGTCCGGAAGGCTGCCTGTTTTTTTCTTTCTGCATTCTCCTTGTCTCTGGCTTTTCGCTGTAGTGTTTTCCTTTTTTTTGTTGTCTGTGTTCCCTACTGCATTGTCTTGTCCTCCTGTTTTTGCGTTCCATGCCACATTCTCTTGGCCATTGCCCTTGGCTTTCTTTGCCGCATTCACTTCAGCACTCCGTTTTGGCGTTCCCTGCCGCGTTCTCTTGCCGTCCTGCTTTGGCGTATCCTTCTGTGTAGTCTTGGCCATCGCCCTTTGCATTTCCTT
>NW_011239171.1:0-602 GCF_000146605.3 Meleagris gallopavo | reverse complement strand
CTGCAGGTTCTCTCCTGCCCTGACGCAGCAGATGGATGTGCTGTGCAGTCCTTAGGCAGTCCTTACGCACACAGCTGTAAAAGCTATCAGCAGTGCACAGCACTGAGGAGCTCACGTTCCATTCACGCAGGTTTGCTTTGGGATCCGAGCCCAACATCCTGCGCTGCTCCATCGCTGAAGGCGCTGCAATCTCCCACAGCCCGCGGTTCCTGCTGAGTTGGTCAGGCGGTTGGCACTGGCTTTGTCCCAGGATAGAGAGGCCTGCCCGAGATATGAAGGAGAGCACTTGTCACAAAAGAAAACTCAGAGCCTAGAAGGACAAACAGCTGCAGTAATTCCTGTCCTCCAAACTGAAAGTGAAAAGCACACTTGCTTTGCGATAATACCAGTAGAACAGAAAAGCTTGCATTGCAGAGCAAGCTGTAACACACCACAGCATTCGCATGAGTACAAGATTATCCCTTTAGAACACAGCAGCACAAGTAAACCCAGCTTTACGTACGTCACGCCTCCTCCACAGCTTGCTAAAGCAAAGCTTCATCCTGATATTGCCCTTGGTGACCTACAGCAGTAACCTTAGCGTGCTAAAGGAGAAGCAGCAC
>NW_011239170.1:0-574 GCF_000146605.3 Meleagris gallopavo | reverse complement strand
TGCTCATTATGCACAGCCCTCATCTTTGCTTTGCTTTGGTGAGGTGGGGACTGCCATTGCTTCCTCCAGTCCCACACACCCTTCCCATCCCACACTGCCATGGCAGATCAGGTTCTGGACCACCTGAGGACCCAAACAGCCAGGAGTCTTTGGGTCCTGACGAGATGAGTCCCAGAGTTCCGAGGGAATTCACCGCTGCAGTCACCGAGCCACTCTCCATGGTATTTCAGAAGTCGAGGCAGTCAGGTCAAGTCCCTGCTGAGGAGAAAAAAGGTGACAGCACACCTCTCAGGAAGGATAGAAAGTGTGACGCGGGGAACTACCAGCATGTCAGTCTCACCTCTGGGCTGGTCACGGATCATGGAGCAGATCATCCTGGAAGTGACTCTCAAGCACACATTCCAGTGCGTCACCACCCTGTGCGTGAAAAGCTGCCTCCTAATAACCAACCTAAACCTCCCCTGTCTCACTTGAAAACCATTTCCCCTTGTCCTACCGCTATCCACCCTCCTAAACAGCCGTTGCCCCCTCCTGCTTATGCGCTCCCTTCGAGTCTTGGAAGGCTGTCATGAGC
>NW_011239169.1:0-488 GCF_000146605.3 Meleagris gallopavo | reverse complement strand
TCACCACCTGTGCGTGAAAAGCTGCTCCTAATACCAACCTAACCTCCCCTGTCTCACTTTAAACCATTTCCCCTTGTCCTATCGCTATCCACCCTCCTAAACAGCCGTTGCCCCCTCCTGCTTATGCGCTCCCTTTCGAGTCTTGGAACGCTGTCATGAGCTATCTCCAGAGCTTTCTCTTCTCCCACAGAAACAATCCCAGTTCCCTCAACATTTCTTTCTAAGAGAGGTGCTCCAGCCCTCTGATCATCTTCGTGGCCCTTCTCTGGACCTGCTCCAAAAGCTCCACATCATTCCTGTGCTGGAGCCCCAGGCCTGGACGCAGTGCTGCACATGGGGCCGCACCAGAGCCGAGTAGAGGGGGACAATCACCTCCCTCTCCCTGCTGGTTGCTCCTCTTTGAATGCAGCCCAGGATACAGTTGGCCTTCTGGGCTGCAAGTGCACACTACTGGCTTATGTCCAGCTCTTTGTCCACCAGGATCCCCG
>NW_011239168.1:0-474 GCF_000146605.3 Meleagris gallopavo | reverse complement strand
GCATTTCTCACAGCCCTTAACAAGGTAAGTCTCTGGCTGCAGGCAATGTAGTGGCTTTTACTGCAGGGATCACTAAATTTGGGACATCCCATTGCAGGTCAGGCTGCATAAACTCTGTTTCATTATTGTGGAAAAAGATCTGCTCCAGCTGAGGGCTTCTGTGCTGCAGCATGAGAGCACAGCCCTGAGGGCTGCGTGTGCCAGGACGGCTGCAGGCTGTGCAGCCGGGGCTGCAGCCGGGTGCCCCAGGGCTGTCGTGCAGAGCAGGTCCCTGCTGTGGCCCAGGGGCTGTGTGCCGGGGCAGGGACTCTGCCGCCTGCCAGGCTCAGCACTCAGCTGCCCGGGGAGCTGCCCAGGGCGCTGCGGGGAGACGTGTGGGGGGAAGGAGCCCCCCGGCACAGCAGGGCAGGGCAGGGCAGGGCAGGGCAGGGCAGGGCAAGGCAGGGCAGGGGCCTTCTGCTGCCACAGCTGCTG
>NW_011239167.1:0-501 GCF_000146605.3 Meleagris gallopavo | reverse complement strand
TCCTGGTGGACAAAGAGCTGGACATAAGCCAGTAGTGTGCACTGCAGCCAGAAGGCCAACTGTATCCTGGGCTGCATTCAAAGAGGAGCGACCAGCAGGGAGAGGGAGGTGATTGTCCCCCCTCGACTCGGCTCTGGTGCGGCCCCCATGTGCAGCACTGCGTCCAGGCCTGGGGCTCCAGCACAGGAATGATGTGGAGCTTTTGGAGCAGGTCCAGAGAAGGGCCACGAAGATGATCAGAGGGCTGGAGCCCCTCTCTTAGAAAGAAATGTTGAGGGAACTGGGATTGTTTCTGTGGGAGAAGAGAAAGCTCTGGAGATAGCTCATGACAGCCTTCCAAGACTCGAAGGGAGCGCATAAGCAGGAGGGGGCAACGGCTGTTTAGGAGGGTGGATAGCGATAGGACAAGGGGAAATGGTTTTCAAGTGAGACAGGGGAGGTTTAGGTTGGTTATTAGGAGGCAGCTTTTCACGCACAGGGTGGTGACGCACTGGAATGTGT
>NW_011239166.1:0-500 GCF_000146605.3 Meleagris gallopavo | reverse complement strand
GTTGCCCCACACGATGATGTCATCAATATACTGTAAGTGCTCAGGAGCACCTCCCTGTTCCAGTGCAGCTTGGATCAACCCATGGCAAATGGTTGGGCTATGTTTCCACCCCTGGGGCAAACGATTCCAGGTATACTGAATGCCCCTCCAGGTGAAAAGCAAAACTGTGGCCTAGATTCTTTGGTCAAAGGAATGGAGAAAAAGGCGTTAGCAATATCAATGGTGGCGTACCATTTGGCTGCCTTTGACTCCAATTCATATTGGAGTTCTAACATATCTGGCACAGCAGCACTCAATGGGGGTGTGACTTCATTCAGGCCACGGTAGTCCACCGTCAGCCTCCATTCTCCACTGGCTTTACGCACTGGCCATATGGGGCTGTTAAAAGGTGAGTGAGTCTTGCTAATCACTCCCTGATTCTCTAGTTGGTGAATCAGCTTCTGAATGGGGAGCAAGGAATCCCTGTTGGTGCGGTACTGCCGTCTGTGCACCGTTTTTGT
>NW_011239165.1:0-521 GCF_000146605.3 Meleagris gallopavo | reverse complement strand
TGTACACCACATCCTGAGCTCTCCTGTTTTCATAGAGCCAGAGCCTCATGTTCCTTTGTCACTGAAATATCAGAATATAAAGCAAAATTCCACTCCTGCTTTGTCATTTTACATGTCCCCCGAAGAAAATGTGCAGTAATCAGCTATAGCTATTTGGGGATACTCAGCATACAGGCTGCCTCCTCCTTTTCACCCTTTGTAAGGAAGGTACTTGGCACTGCCTGATTGAGGGGAATTTATCTTGAGCCTTGCTTTTGACGCTATCAGTCCCCACATTTTCACATGCATGGGAGATCTTCCTCCAGGAGCAGTACCCTTTCTAGAGATTCCTGCAAAGGATGACTTCACATTACATCCATTGCAGATTTGCCACACATGAATAAAACTGAAACTTAGAAACTTCTAGCAAAGGAAATAGTTAAATTTCTTGGGAATAACACTAATAAAAATAAAATAGTATGAAAAAAAAAACCCACAAAACATCAATCACCTTTCTTTGCTGTCTCCTAAGATTTCTTAAC
>NW_011239164.1:0-461 GCF_000146605.3 Meleagris gallopavo | reverse complement strand
GGAGAAGGGTGGTATTTCTTGGGTAGAATGTGTTCTTTTTGGAAGCCAACGGTGTACTTTGGGGGGAAAAAGCGGCCTTTCTGGGAGAAAGTGTCCTAGTTTGGGGAGAAAGTGTCATAGTGCGGAGTGTAGTGTAGCAGATTACGGGGGAATTGGGAGGTATTCCTAAGAGAACTGTCATTTACTGGGTGAAAAGGTCTTATGTGGGGGAAAAGGTGAGGAATGTGTGAGAAAGCTGGTGTTTCTGGGAGTAAATGCCATCTTTTGGGGGCTAGCAATGGTCTTTCTGGTGGGATGTGCCACATCTTTGTGAGGCAATCGGTGTTTGTGAGGGCCAATGGCATATATTCTGGATCGAAATTGTCTTTCCGCAGTAAAATGCCAAAAGTCTGGGAGTAAGTGTCATGATGAGGAATGTAATGGAGTGTAATTGGGAGGAACTGGGAGGAATTTCTCGGAGT
>NW_011239163.1:0-487 GCF_000146605.3 Meleagris gallopavo | reverse complement strand
CCCTCATCCCAGCTACTGACCCTGCACTTGGATTTGTGGCCACTGCTCCAGCCCTGTTGAGGTCTCTGTGGGATGGCCATCCCGTCCCTCTGCTGTGTCACTGCAGCCCACAGCTTGGTGTCCTTAGGGTGCACTCAACCCCACTGTTGATGTCCCTGATGAAGGGGAAACCCAGATGCTTGTACAAACTGGGCGTAGAAGCCCTTGGGAGCAGCCCTGCGGAGGACTCGGGGATCCTGGTGGACAAAGAGCTGGACATAAGCCAGTAGTGTGCACTTGCAGCCCAGAAGGCCAACTGTATCCTGGGCTGCATTCAAAGAGGAGCGACCAGCAGGGAGAGGGAGGTGATTGTCCCCCTCGACTCGGCTCTGGTGCGGCCCCATGTGCAGCACTGTGTCCAGGCCTGGGGCTCCAGCACAGGAATGATGTGGAGCTTTTGGATCAGGTCCAGGGAAGGGCCACGAAGATGATCAGAGGGCTGGAGCAC
>NW_011239162.1:0-503 GCF_000146605.3 Meleagris gallopavo | reverse complement strand
ATCGTGATTCACGTGGGTAATTGGCAAGAGTGGTGAGGCCTTTGGACAGAAGGTGTTAAATCGGGGATCTGGTTTCCCTTTGTTGTGAGCTTTCTAATGCATCTACCCTTCATCACCCCACCCCGCTCACTTGGTAGGGGTGAAGACATCAGGTTTCTAATGGCTTGGATTGCCGGTCAGGTTCTCTGGGAAAGGCCCTAGGACCTGGGGTTTTGCTTTCCTCAAGATTCTTGAGTTTTTGTTCTGGTCACCAATTAACTAATTTCTCTAACCTGACTGTGGATAATCCATTCATCAGATCTTGTGGAACACCCTTTTGCCAGCCCAGTGTCCAGAGACAATTACGTTTATGATCAATATTCCGCCTACCTGTTTTTACTGACAATGAAACCCTTCCAGTCCCGCTGAGCTTTGGGCCAGGTGGCCTGAGGGCAAGACTGACCGCTGCAAGTCTTACTTCCCTTGGCTCAAATTTACTGGAGGAAGAAACCACTGACCCATAT
>NW_011239161.1:0-501 GCF_000146605.3 Meleagris gallopavo | reverse complement strand
CAACAGCAGCCTTTGTGATTTTCCCAAGATCCACCCCTGGAAGAACCGAGACAGTGCCGCAGGTTACTGTCATCTGCAGTGCAGATGATCTCACAGCACGCTTCATGGAGCCAAGAGATTTCCCTTTTCATCAGTGGGGTACCTCCGTCTCTGGTGTGTAAGCATCAGAGGACAAGGAGGATTGCTTCCACTTCCCGTTGGGTAGGGAGAGGCTGCACCGGCACTGCCCATCTGTTCCTCTGGGCTGAGGGCCGGGCTCTGCCCTGGGGTCTGGCCTTTGTCCTGGGGAGCACTGCAGAGCGGAAACCCTCACACTTTCCCCACATTTCATGTCCTGAGCTCTCCCCCAGGACATCCCCCAGGCTGAAGGTCGGCCTCCAGCCAGCACAAGGCACAGCTGGAGCCAGCCCAGTGGAGAAACGCTCCTGCAGGCTCCTGCCACACAGGGCTCATCGCCCTCCGGCTCCTTTGTAGCATGTGCTCTCTAGTAACACGCTCAGG
>NW_011239160.1:0-492 GCF_000146605.3 Meleagris gallopavo | reverse complement strand
GAGCGTACTTAAGGGCTGGTAGGTATTTGGACCTGGAAGCTGCTTCCTTCACTTGAGAGTGTGGGGAGTATTGGTCCTTGGAATGGGTAAGTGGTTTCTTTTTTCTTTCAGGGCTGTGATCTTCGTCTTTTTGGGGGATGGCAAGTGCACTGAAGGGCTGCTAGGTGTAAGAGCAGCATCTGAATCTGGAGACTGCTTCCTTTGGGGGTGTGGGGTGAGCCCTTAGAATGGGGTGAGTGATTCCTGCTTTCTTTCAGAGCTGTGAGCTCTGCTTTTCTGGAGGATCTCAAGCTGGATGGCTGTAATTAATAGGGCTATGTGCTAATTGCATCCATGCGGTGGGTGTTTTTTAAGGGCATTGTGTGCATCCTTGTTGTGTTTTAAATTATGTTCTGCGTCTCTTCTGATTTCATTTTGCAGCCTGATGGAGTTGAAGGATTGCCTGGGCTCCTCCAGTCAGTGGTGTGAGATGTGTCCAGCAGGTAATGAACA
>NW_011239159.1:0-472 GCF_000146605.3 Meleagris gallopavo | reverse complement strand
AAGAATAAGGAACATCCATTTTCAAACAGTTTTGGCAGCAGTGAACCATTAGTTCTGCCCAAAGATGATACTAAAAAAAAAGAAAGAAAAAAAATGACTTGCCTGGGAGGGGCATGAATTGGCAGTCATAGATTTTTCTAATCCCTACAATTCTGCAATTCTGTGTATCCTTCCCCATAATTGTTTCCTGTTCCTCTACAAGGGAAATCCTGATGTACTCACATAGGGAGAACAGATCTGAGCACCTGGGGAAGTTCAACAACATTGCTCTGAATTGTGTTTTTACAGCATTTGCAGACTCCGCCAGTGGAAATCATCTGTCCCATTTTATTTGTTTTATGTCTTTCTATTTAACATTAAAGTCAGAAATAACATACCAAATTATCTCTAAAACAAGTAAGCTTACAAAATAGCTTCCATTCTTTAGCATATCCTCACATTATTAGTGAGTTTGTTTTATTCTTTGATATTT
>NW_011239158.1:0-436 GCF_000146605.3 Meleagris gallopavo | reverse complement strand
AAAAAAAACAACATCTTTTATTGTCCCCACAGTATTGGCCAGCTTCAGCTCTAACAGCTTTGGCCACACAATTTTTCACTGTGCAAAGGCAAACAGTATTTCTGTAGTCTTCCCATGTTGCCTGACCTTGTTTCCAGAGACCGTACACTTTCTTTCTCTGCCTGAGCTCTAGAAGAAAATCCTTGTTCATTCCAAGCCATCTTTCTGCTCTGCCTGGTTGGCTTCTGATGTTTTGGAACTGCCTGTTCCTATCCTCTCTGGAAGTGATACTTACAAAGTAACCAGCACTGTTAGACTCCAATGCCTTCAAAAATAATTTCCCAGGGGACCTTGCTAACTAGTTTCATGAATAGCCTAAAACCTGTTCTCCCTGTATCCAGGGCTCAGGTTTTGGTGGCACTTTTCTTCCTATCATCAAAGATTTTTAATTCAACCA
>NW_011239157.1:0-412 GCF_000146605.3 Meleagris gallopavo | reverse complement strand
CCTTAGAATGGGGTGAGTGATTCCTGCTTGATTTCAGAGCTGTGAGCTCTGCTTTTCTGGAGGATCTCAAGCTGGATGGCTGTAATTAATAGGGCTATGTGCTAATTGCATCCATGCGGTGGGTGTTTTTTAAGGTCATTGTGTGCATCCTTGTTGTGTTTTAAATTATGTTCTGCGTCTCTTCTGATTTCATTTTGCAGCCTGATGGAGTTGAAGGATTGCCTGGGCTCCTCCAGTCAGTGGTGTGAGATCTGTCCAGCAGGTAATGAACATCATGCACCCCATGTTGGTGCGCTGCTTGTATGCAGGTAGGTTTGCGATGTGATCCGACTTCCCCATGCTGACCATCCACAGCTAGATCAAGTTGCTCAGAGTCTGAGCCAGGCTCAACTTGAAAGGGCCAGCACATCCA
>NW_011239156.1:0-451 GCF_000146605.3 Meleagris gallopavo | reverse complement strand
CAGACAATGACCAGTCAGCAAAGTGAGGTTCCGGGTCATGCCGGGAAACGCAGATTCCACTCCTTGCTGTTTCCACAGAGACCAACACATCTCTCCGTGCAGTTGTTACGGCACTTGGGAGCACCGCAGCTCTGCTGCCACCTGTTGGACACAATACAGTCATGAAGGCACTGCCCTGCATCCGGGCCTCTTGCACAAACCTGTGCTCCTTGCTCGGAGCACATGGCTGCACTCTGTGCACCATGTTGCTTACCACCAGAGAAGGCTCAGGTACCCAACACCATTTTTTGCTTCCATCTTGTCTGAGAACTGCTCATTATGCACAGCCCTCATCTTTGCTTTGGTGAGGTGGGGACTGCCATTGCTTCCTCAGTCCCACAGACCCCTTCCCATCCCACACTGCCATGGCAGATCAGGTTCTGGACCACCTGAGGACCCAAACATCCAGGAG
>NW_011239155.1:0-638 GCF_000146605.3 Meleagris gallopavo | reverse complement strand
AGAAGGGCCCACTGCTGGCTTGTGTCCCACGCTCCCACCCACCACGTACTCCCAGGCCTTATGGAGCAGGACTACGCTCAGTCCTTTCCATCCCCTAGCATGTTTTGGTGGTGGCTGTTCCCTCATCCCAGCTACTGACCCTGCACTTGGATTTGTGGCCACTGCTCAGCCTGTTGAGGTCTCTGTGGATGGCATCCCGTCCCTCTGCTGTGTCACTGCAGCCCACAGCTTGGTGTCCTTAGGGTGCACTCAACCCCACTGTTGATGTCCCTGATGAAGGGGAAACCCAGATGCTTGTACAAACTGGGCGTAGAAGCCCTTGGGAGCAGCCCTGCGGAGGACTCGGGGATCCTGGTGGACAAAGAGCTGGACATAAGCCAGTAGTGTGCACTTGCAGCCCAGAAGGCCAACTGTATCCTGGGCTGCATTCAAAGAGGAGCGACCAGCAGGGAGAGGGAGGTGATTGTCCCCCTCTACTCGGCTCTGGTGCGGCCCCATGTGCAGCACTGCGTCCAGGCCTGGGGCTCCAGCACAGGAATGATGTGGAGCTTTTGGAGCAGGTCCAGAGAAGGGCCACGAAGATGATCAGAGGGCTGGATCACCTCTCTTAGAAAGAAATGTTGAGGGAACTGGGATTG
>NW_011239154.1:0-368 GCF_000146605.3 Meleagris gallopavo | reverse complement strand
AAACTGGCAAGGTGGTCACTCCGATGTCAAAGATGTGCCTTTTACTGACTACCTAGTAGGAAAAAAAAAAAATAAAAAAATCCCAAATGCAGCCAAATCAAGATGGCAGTCATTCTTCCAAAGGGTTTGCTTGCATCAAGCCCATTCCACCTGGTACTACTTCCAAACACTGTCCATGCCAGCAATGCTCCATCTCTGCCACTCCTGGAAGCAAGGGGCCACTTTTGAAGTAGGAATCCAGCAGCTGCTGCCTAACCCAGGCATGGCAGGGGTGAAGCACAGCTGGGAACTGGAGGAGCCTCAAGAAGGCATCGGCACGTCTGGGTACATCAAGGAGAAGCACATTGCTGCAGTTCACAGCTCTGTCT
>NW_011239153.1:0-407 GCF_000146605.3 Meleagris gallopavo | reverse complement strand
CACTGGGAATCACAGCAGGAGCTCTGGGAGATGTTTGTGTGTCCCCACTGCCTTCCATTACTCTTTAGAAAGTAATGAAGAGGTAAGAAGGATAAGAGTGAGCAGCAATGCAGCAAATAAACTAGAAAAAGACACAAACGACCCCCAGGAGCTCTGTTGGCCACCTGCATCAGAGCTAAGAAAGAGTCTAGGAAGACAGTAAACTGTTACCTATGCACGAGAAAGAGAAATAAAACAGCCCAGAAGAGTAGATTCTTTTGGCTATTTGGATTTATATTCTTTCTCTGCATTCCTTCTTGTCTCTTAACGCTAAAACTTTCAATAAATAAGCACAAATCTTAGCTTAGACACAACTCTACTGGCCATCGACAGGCCATGACCACGTATCAGCAGTTGAGAGGATAATC
>NW_011239152.1:0-648 GCF_000146605.3 Meleagris gallopavo | reverse complement strand
AATTCAATAAAACTAACCACAGTAGTGCAGTTATCGATTTAAATTCAGTTAAAAGCAATTCACATATTCAGTTCAAAATATTTCTGATGAATATCAGCTCTGGTAATACGATTTCCTTCATTCAGTAGCAGAAAGAAGTTTTTATCAGCCTAAAATATCAGATAAAACGTTAGGAAAGAATTTGATTTTGCTCTGTTGGCATGAACAGACTGAATCTTTAAGAGTGAGAACGTCTTTTTTTTTTTTCTTTCAGTGTTTGCATTCTGGTGCAACTCCAGTTTTTACTGTGTTTGAAAAATAAAATAAATGAATTACTTAATGACATGTGTCCAAAGGCAAGGAATTCTTTCTGCTTGAAGCTGCCACAGCGAGTTGGAGGCGGGATTATTTGTCATGTAAATGACTGACTCCAACCTCTTCTGAACCAGAAGAAAGAGTCTGTGGTAATTACTTGGGTTTTTCCTAGTGTAATTAGCAAGTAATCTGCTGTGACATCTAAGTACAACATATGTAGACAGTGTGCAAGTAAATATGTTTAGTGAAATGTAAGGCAATGTCGGCCTTTTTAAGTGGAAGCTGCAGTATGGTAGAAGAGCCTTGTGCATACACTGGCTTTCAAGGCTGTTCCTTCCTGGTGTGCTCTAAAAG
>NW_011239151.1:0-519 GCF_000146605.3 Meleagris gallopavo | reverse complement strand
TCTGTCTACGTGTGGTGTTCCAAACTCTGCTACATTTGATGTTGCCTGGTTAGTACACAACTTTTTTTTTTTCTCAGAGAAAAAGATTTGGTATCTTCAGCTGTAGGTGTAATAGAATTTTTTTGATAGCTGCAATTTGCTGTCACTTTGATAAATGTTTGCATTGTTCAAGATTGAAGAGAATAACCTACTTTTTTCAAGTCTCTCCTTGAGAGATCATAAATGCAGCAATCGTAATGGGGAATGAATTTAGGTTCTTATTTTCAGATTTTGTTCCCTATGTTGTGCTGTGTATTGCTTTCTCCTGGCAAAGCACTGAGGTTTCTAAACACTGAAGGTACTTTGGTGAATAAACAGTGTACTCACGCTTAATGCACTGTTTTAGTGCATTAATGCTTGCTGGGCTACCAGCTGTTAAAATAGGGCAGCTTTCTGTGTTCAAAAACACAACTTCAAGATGAAATTACTTTTTTTTCTTGATACTCATAATCCAAAGGAAAGGGGAAACAGCGTTGAGAC
>NW_011239150.1:0-461 GCF_000146605.3 Meleagris gallopavo | reverse complement strand
CAGCGCGAGTGCCGCTTCTACGCATGAGAGCGAAGCAGTGCAATTCCGATGCCGAGAACGTGCGAATTCAGCCTCCTGCACTACCTCCGTAGGGAGGTTTTTCTCCGCAGGCCAGAAAGGATCGCTCCCCACTTTCTGTCACGCTCTCTCTCCCTGGGAGCGAAACAATGTCGCTCCACGAACTTCCAACAGCCTTATTAGAGAGGGTTTTGCTCTCCACTCTTTTCCTCCGAGCATGCAACAAGCGTAGCCATGGAGAACAACACCAAAAAGAATTGCCGCTCGAAATGAAGGCAGAGACGTCGTATTCACAGCTAGGCCTAGTGCATTCTGCATGGACCCAAGGCGAAGTGCAAACCGCTCCTCTCCGACGTGCGGACACGAGACCGCTCGCGCGTCGGAGAAAAGCAGCAGGCACAAGTCGCCCGTTCTCGGCAAGTGAGAAACACGAGAGCGCTGCT
>NW_011239149.1:0-432 GCF_000146605.3 Meleagris gallopavo | reverse complement strand
GTACATTTTCCTTTAGATTTCTACCTCCATTTTCCCTTGTTCTTTCCTTTAGGTATTGAAAGGCTGTTTACCAGGTTCCCTTCGGAGCCTTCACTTCTCCAGGAGGCTGAACAGCCCAGCTCTCCTTGCTTTACAGGAGAGGGGGTTTCCATCCTTCGGGTCGTGTTTGTGGCTGTACTCTGGATGCACTCGCACAGCTCCATGTCTCCCTGCACTGAGGACTCCACATCTGGACGCAGCACTGCAGGTGAGGCCTGACCAGCGCAGAGCAGAGGGATGGGGATCTCCTCCCTTCGCCCGCTGACTGCGCATCTTTGGATGCAGCCCAGGATACGGTTGGCTTTCTGGGCTGGAAGGGCCCACTGCTGGCTTGTGTCCAGCTCCCACCCACCAGTACACCCAGGCCTTATGGAGCAGGACTACGCTCAGTCC
>NW_011239148.1:0-471 GCF_000146605.3 Meleagris gallopavo | reverse complement strand
GGAACACCGCCAGCAGAAGAGGTATCACGTGACTAAAGACGGCCCCACATATAATGAACTACCAGAAAATGAGAAGACATATACCCTGTTCACAGATGGATCGTGTCGTATTGTGGGAAAGCATCGCAGATGGAAATCTGCTGTGTGGAGCCCCACACGACAAGTTGCAGAGGCCACTGAAGGAAAAGGAGAATCGAGCCAATTTGCAGAGGTAAAGGCTGTCCAGCTGGCCTTGGATGTTGCTGAACAGGAGAGGTGGCCAATGCTTTATGTTTACACTGAATCCTGGATGGTGGCAAATGCTCTATGGGGGTGGTTACAGCAGTGGGAGCAAAACAACTGGCAAAGAAAGGGTAAACCGATTTGGGCTGCTGAGCTGTGGAAAGATATTGCTGCCCGAATAAAGAATATGGTTATAAAGCTGCGTCACGTAGATGCCCATGTGCCCAAGAGTCGGGCTACAGAAGAACA
>NW_011239147.1:0-481 GCF_000146605.3 Meleagris gallopavo | reverse complement strand
GGGGGCTGATGCTAGCAGTTCTGGTTCTTGTTGGATATGTTCAGAATTGCCAAAATATGAGACAAACCATAGCCGTTATCAGGATTACCGCTACCAAAACAGAGTTGGGACACAGTATTGTTAACATCCATAATGTACTTTGCAGATAAATATGAAGAATTACAAACATGGATTGTAGGAACCCAGCCTATGAATGATACCATTTGTCTGACAGATACAGAAACTAGTCAAGTAGGGAAGGCTCCAGTAGGAAAATACCCACACTATAAATGGACAATATAAATGACAAATAAGTATTTTGGAAAAAACAGGAATAAATATTGGGTGTCAGCTAAAAGGAAAGATACTGGCAATGTGGAGATCGAGCTTGAAAGGTATTACATCCATGGTGGATCATAACTTGTACCCTAGGAATGGTAATACCAAAGATGATAGTAACAAATCAGTTAATTGGGGTAATACAGGCCAAGTACCCTCCAAA
>NW_011239146.1:0-473 GCF_000146605.3 Meleagris gallopavo | reverse complement strand
CAGTGACACAGCAGAGGGACGGGATAGCCATCCACAGAGACCTCAACAGGCTGAGCAGTGGGCACAAATCCAAGTGCAGGGTCAGTAGCTGGGATGAGGGAACAGCCACCACCAAAACATGCTAGGGGATGAAAGGACTGAGCGTAGTCCTGCTCCATAAGGCCTGGGAGTACTGGTCGGGTGGGACGCTGGACACAAGCCAGCAGTGGGCCCTTCCAGCCCAGAAAGCCAACCGTATCCTGGGCTGCATCCAAAGATGCGCAGTCAGCGGGCGAAGGGAGGAGATCCCCATCCCTCTGCTCTGCGCTGGTCAGGCCTCACCTGCAGTGCTGCGTCCAGATGCGGAGTCCTCAGTGCAGGGAGACATGGAGCTGTGCGAGTGCATCCAGAGTACAGCCACAAACACGAACCCAAGGATGGAACCCCTGTCCTGTAAGCAAGGAGAGCTGGGCTGTTCAGCCTCCTGGAGAAGT
>NW_011239145.1:0-531 GCF_000146605.3 Meleagris gallopavo | reverse complement strand
GCCTCAACTTCAACCATTTTCCCTGGTCCTGCTGTTATCTGCCCTTTCCAGGAGTTGACTCCCTCCTGTTTGTGGCTCTCTTTAGGTCCTGAAAGGCTGCAATGAGGTGTAAAGGTGTGCCATGGAGATGCTCATGTGCCCAGCAGTCGGGCCAGTGAAGGACAACAAAGCAACCACCAGGAAGATCGAGCTGCCAAATTGAGGCTGTCTTTTATTTTCCCTTGCTTTGCTTTGGTTTGCTCTTTTGTGCTTCCTTTTCACCTCTGCTTCACGTTGCTTCGCATTGCTTTCTAGTTTTCTTGCTTTGCTTTGCTTTCCTTTCTACTCTGCTTGTTCCCACTTCTTCCCTTTGCTTTCGTTTTTCCTTTGTTTTTTAGTTCTTGGTTTTGAATTGACTTCATCTTCTGTTTGCTCCTTTTTCTCTTTCTGACTCGTTTAACTCAAGCCTGTTCCCTGCGCTTTCCTTCTGTGCTTGGTGCTGTTGCAGTTCTGTCTCAGTGGCACGGATACCTTCGCATTCCTCTGCATGGC
>NW_011239144.1:0-534 GCF_000146605.3 Meleagris gallopavo | reverse complement strand
GAGAAGGCATCTCTGGTGGGAGTAGCTCTCGTGAAGCAAAATTCCACGCCGTGCTACTAATGCAAAAGGTGCCTCAAGGACGGTGGAAGAAGAGGCCAAGGCACTGGTTAAAATTTCTGGCCGCACAGCCAGGGCCTCAAACGGCTTTCAAAGGAGCCCTCCAACGCCCCGTTTCAGATGGAAAAGCCACGCTCCCCAGTTCCCCTCCCCCAATACAGACAGGCACGGTTGGCAGTCCCAGACCGCTTGCGGAGGACAAGGCAGGAAAAATGCACGCAGCCCCCCTCCTCGGGAGGCGTTCTGACCAGTGAGCAGACAGAAGGCAAAGCGAGCGCGGACTTACTGGCTTCACAGAGGAGAGCAAGGCCCAAGCAGGGAATAGAGCAGCTGGGAAACGAGGCGCCTATTTATACTGAGCCTGATGGCCCCGAGGGAGCTGAAGTGGCAAAAACACAAGGCGCCTTCAGAAGGGGTAATTTTGGCTTCCCAAGCTCTGCTGGTAGATGAAAGACATTCCTCCTTCACCTGAAATGC
>NW_011239143.1:0-522 GCF_000146605.3 Meleagris gallopavo | reverse complement strand
TTTAAAACTGATGTTACAAAGCATCATTTTGAAATTGATGTCATTCACAAGTATTTGAAGACTTGGAAGATTTATGATAGAAAGCTTTTACAGTGGTTCTCTTGTTTCATGCCATAGTCAACTTATCACTCTTTCTATCTGTATTGTTTTTGTATGTTTGTTTGTTTGTTTTTGTTTGTTTTTGATTTTTTAAGTGTTAAACTTATTTTGAAATGCATATAAAAATTTGGCTCAATTGCCTTAAAACAAGATTGAAAAGAAAAAAATAGCTTATTCTAAGAAGAAAACTATTTGTGCACTAGTAAAATTCTTAGAATGATCAGTCACAGATGACTATGTAATTTTATGCAGAGTAATGGAGACAATTCAGGGAAAAGAATAAGAATGCAAATAAGAACAAGAACTTATCTGAAGTAGCCACATAGATTCAAAATGTAGACATGAAATATGTCCAAATGCAAGTACCCCACGCGGAATGAGTGCTTGAACTCTAAAAGTATATCTGATAATTATTAAGTTCAG
>NW_011239142.1:0-474 GCF_000146605.3 Meleagris gallopavo | reverse complement strand
GCTGTGCATCCATTCCATCAGCAAGGAAGAAGAGGCCTATCTCACGCCTCCATGGTGCTCTTCACCTGCCTGGCAAGTAGGAGTGGCCATCCCGGGACAGAAGGCAGTGGAAGGACTGTGGTTTTGTCAGATTTCAGCAGGGCAGGATGGAGTGGCTCCTTGTGCCCTCTGTCCCCCCTTGCCACCAATACAGTAATCAGGTGCAGCCCAGCCACACGTAGCCCAGTCCATAGAGGAACATTTCCCATTGTCCCACTTATTTTTTCCTATCATTGTAAATTTATTACCTCAAAGGTATGGAATTAGGAAATGAAAGATGTGGAAAAATTCCTCAGACCAAAGCACTCATTTCCACCTTGCCCTGGATTCCTTCTCGATTAGCTCCAGCAGTGTCCTTGGTTCAAACCTTGGAGTCATTAAAACTCTTTGAAGCTCCAGTGCCCCATGCTAGTTCTCATTGCTCAGCAGAATGAT
>NW_011239141.1:0-554 GCF_000146605.3 Meleagris gallopavo | reverse complement strand
TTGTGAATTATACGCCTGTCTATTGGTTTTATTATTTTTTGTTTTGTTTTGGTTCTCAGTATTCCGCATCAAAACATCATGTAGTGTACTGGGAGTTAAAGTGTTAATGCTCCAATTCCAGGCACCTATCCCTATACGTTACTGAAGCCATGGGATCTGGCCCTTCCGGGTGGGGCGGTCTCTTACTGCCTGGCAGTGGGTGCTGGAGGGTGCTTTCCTGGCCGTTCCAAGCTTTTCAGGTTTGAATCGGTGTCGGGAACTCTCTCTCTCTCCTATTTTATTTGATTTATTAGTCTCAATTTCAATCAGATTGTATTATATTGTGTTATCTTGCATTCCGATATCATAATTAGTAAAATAAGTTTTCCTCCATAGATTTTTGCCGCAGTTTTTTTGTTTTCCTCCCTTCCTTCCCATTTTGTGGGCTGGGGAGGGGAGGGCAGGGGCCTACCGCCCCCCTGTCACGGGTGTAGATTGATCTCGTTAACTCCGTGACAACGCCCTATGGAGGGCACTAATATTACTTAAGGATAGGAAAGGGACTATATATACTG
>NW_011239140.1:0-534 GCF_000146605.3 Meleagris gallopavo | reverse complement strand
AAAAGAAAAAAACATCTAGATCCAGTCATATTCAAACAGTGCCTGTAATTGTGTGAAAATCATTAATTTTCTTTCTGTTTATCTGACAATCCTACAAAAAAAAACCCTCAAAAAGATGCATCTAGAAAGGAAAAATACATAATCTTTACAAAATTGAAAATAAAAGCTATTTTTTATAAATTGTTACTGTACTAATTTTCTTTCCTTTTACAAATAATTTAGGTTTTAGTTGAAACTAGTTATAATTTCAGATATGTTTAGATAAACTCTTTTTTTTTCCCCCCTTAAAGTACCAAAATTATAGAAGGATGTAAATCATGTAAAAGTAGACTTATGTATCTCTGTATCATATGCAACGTACAAATAATTCATGCATCAGTATTTCTACTTTTCAGTGAAATGGCAACTGCCATTCAGTGATTAAAGGACTGTGATTAGCTGATAAATTTGTATACTTGATAAAAATCTGCTTTTCTTTTTTGCTTTGGCAGTGCTAAACTATGATTATCATCTCCACCAGCTAGTAGCCCTCTC
>NW_011239139.1:0-505 GCF_000146605.3 Meleagris gallopavo | reverse complement strand
GGGCCACGAAGATGATCAGAGGGCTGGAGCCCCTCTCTTAGAAGAATGTTGAGGGAACTGGGATTGTTTGTGTGGGAGAAGAGAAAGCTCTGGAGATAGCTCATGACAGCCTTCCAAGACTCGAAGGGAGCGCATAAGCAGGAGGGGGCAACGGCTGTTTAGGAGGGTGGATAGCGATAGGACAAGGGGAAATGGTTTTCAAGTGAGACAGGGGAGGTTTAGGTTGGTTATTAGGAGGCAGCTTTTCACGCACAGGGTGGTGACGCACTGGAATGTGTGCTTGAGAGTCACTTGCAGGATGATCTGCTCCATGATCCGTGACCAGCAGAGAGGTGAGACTGACATGCTGGTAGTTCCCCGCGTCACACTTTCTATCCTTCCTAAGAGGTGTGCTGTCACCTTTTTTCTCCTCAGCAGGGACTTGACCTGACTGCTTCGACTTGTGAAATACCATGGAGAGTGGCTCGGTGACTGCAGCGGTGAATTCCCTCGGAACTCTGGGACT
>NW_011239138.1:0-584 GCF_000146605.3 Meleagris gallopavo | reverse complement strand
AATAAGTCTAGCTGGCTTTGTTTTACAGACAGGAGGCAATATACTTTAGGTGTAAATACTAATATCATACATCCATTAGTTCCTCCTGTTTCTGGAATAGGACTTTGATAGTATTGAGCAGCTGACCATATGTTAATATGCTGTGGAATCCCAATACTCCAATGTTTCATACAGCCTTTCAGCTGAAGAATGATTCTCTGTGGGGGAACGTGCGCATTTGATAAGCTTTTAAATAAAACATACGGTTTGCATTTACATCTACTAAAAGGCTGTTATTCTATTAGTCTCTTAAGCTTGTGTAATGAAATTATGTTCTCTAGTATATGCTTTAGCAGGTTTCAGCCTAGTCTTTGGGCATGGGTGGAAATAATTGTCATTACCTGGGCAGGAATTCCCAAATTGCGTCACTATGTTAGAGCCAGGAGAGGGCACCAAACAACAGCGACAGCAACTGCTCTCAGCATTGCAATTCTTTGTCATTGCAGACAGTTACCCTTTCCATCACAGATAAACAAAAACATGCCTATTACAGCAACTTTTTGTAGATGTTGACTGTGCATGCAATCATGAAAAATCCTATGCAT
>NW_011239137.1:0-517 GCF_000146605.3 Meleagris gallopavo | reverse complement strand
CATAGTTTTTAACAACCCATTGTATCGTTCAATCTTACCTGAGGCTGGTGCATGGTAGGGAATATGGTAAATCCACTCAATGCCATGATCTTTGGCCCAAGTATTTACAAGAGAATTTTTAAAATGAGTCCCATTATCTGACTCAATTCTTTCTGGGGTACCATGTCGCCACAGGACTTGTGTCTCAAGACCTAATATGGTATTTCGGGCGGTAGCATGGGGTACTGCATAGGTTTCAAGCCACCCAGTGGTTGCCTCCACCATAGTAAGCACATAACATTTACCACTGCGAGATCGTGGCAAGGTGATATAATCAACCTGCCATGCCTCTCCATATTTGTACTTTAGCCATCGCCTTCCCCCCAGTGTGGTTTCATCCTTTTGGCTTGTTTGATTATGGCACATGTTTCACAATCATGAATAACCTGTGCAATAGCGTCCATAGTTAAGTCTACCCCTCGGTCTCTAGCCCATTTATGTGTCGCATCTCTCCCTTGGTGACCCGAGGTCTCATGGG
>NW_011239136.1:0-516 GCF_000146605.3 Meleagris gallopavo | reverse complement strand
AGCTGTTGAAGCACTGTCCAAACTTGTACCTCCAATCTACGAAACTGAAGGATTGTTCTGCATGAAATTCTATCACAAATGACAGAAATATTACGCATAAACCTCTGTTAATCAGCATGAGCTGAAGGGTGCTATAGCTATATTTTATGGCTAAAATATGTGTACACACATATATATATTTTTTTTCAAGTCTGGAAATTTTTATTCTATGATAATCCACTGAAAACTATCACACTATCTATTAGAATTGTGCATGCTTACAAAATACTCTCATAAAACTCTTATTGTATTGTATTCAGATAACTCATTTGGCAAGCAAACATACTATTTTTTTTTCCTGGAGTTGAATATATGAATGTTCCTAAAGGACATACAAATTAATTTTGATTAATGGAAGAACAAAGCTAAATCTAATTACACATACTAAAGATGGCATTGTACAAGAATCCAAAGCTTGCATTCATTTAATTGCCTTTAAATTATTTCTGTAACCTTATTACTATAGGGAATTATGCT
>NW_011239135.1:0-404 GCF_000146605.3 Meleagris gallopavo | reverse complement strand
TGTTTTTCTTTTTTTTTTTTTTTACTTCTCAGGCTTCAATCTCCAACAAAACGTGGTTCTGCTGTGCAGAGCAGGTGGAAGCAATGCAGTGGCATGACCAAGGGTGCAGCCTGGCTCCACCCCTCCCGAGCTTCGTGGAAGGGCTGGCTGCCCCAGGGCAGGAGCTGTGCTTGGAGCTGTGCTCCTGTGTGCTGCTTTGTGTGCCCTGTTCCTCAGATAGGGGTAAGTATTTCTGTGGTTATTTACTGGGTGGGGTCCTTTGTGTTTCTTGGGTAACTTCAAGCTGTGTCTGCTCCTGCCTGTGTGTGCCCTTTTGGGTTAAGGGTTGCCCTTCAGAGTTTGTGGGCTGGCCCTAAGGAGGCCCCTCTGGCTTCGGCCCCTGTGGGCCGCCTGGGCCCGGCCCC
>NW_011239134.1:0-552 GCF_000146605.3 Meleagris gallopavo | reverse complement strand
GAATGAAGTCGTGCATATTTGCCCACTGCTAGCAGAATTCCCAAAGATTGAGTTTTTTTTCCGCTGAGGTTTATTGGAAGCTGGTAAAAATCAGGTAATAAAATTCCACTTGTATTAATGTTTTGCTCAATAGGTTCTCCTCAGCCCTTTCCAGAATGTCATACTGTATTTTTATGGTGCTACTAACTGATATGTTTCTACTTTACAGATTGCGTTACAAAGCTGTAACAGAGTAAGATTTTAAGGAGACATCCTGTCATGCCAAGAATCCTCTGACTTTCCAGAGGGCAGAGACGTCCCAAAAATTCTGCTCATATGCAAAACGTAGTACCTTCCTCCCCCTCTCATATACCCAAATACAAACAATGACATTTTCAGGCAATAGTTGTTTTTTTTTTCCCCTCTTCTTTCTTTCCTTCAAAGCCTTTGTGAAGTTTTGAGACAACACAAGATTTACAAAAGAAATAGCTGCCTCCTCTCTCTGTCCATGTTCCCTGTTCATTCATAAATTCCAAAGTACCCTGCACAACACAAACCTTTCTGTGAGTAATA
>NW_011239133.1:0-520 GCF_000146605.3 Meleagris gallopavo | reverse complement strand
ACACACCCTTCCCATCCCACACTGCCATGGCAGATCAGGTTCTGGACCACCTGAGGACCCAAACCATCCAGGAGTCCTTGGGTCCTGACGAGATGAGTCCCAGAGTTCCGAGGGAAGTTCACCGCTGCAGTCACCGAGCCACTCTCCATGGTATTTCAGAAGTCGAGGCAGTCAGGTCAAGTCCCTGGTGAGGAGAAAAAGGTGACAGCACACCTCTTAGGAAGGATAGAAAGTGTGACGCGGGGAACTACCAGCATGTCAGTCTCACCTCTGTGCTGGTCACGGATCATGGAGCAGATCATCCTGGAAGTGACTCTCAAGCACACATTCCAGTGCGTCACCACCCTGTGCGTGAAAAGCTGCCTCCTAATAACCAACCTAAACCTCCCCTGTCTCACTTGAAAACCATTTCCCCTTGTCCTATCGCTATCCACCCTCCTAAACAGCCGTTGCCCCCTCCTGCTTATGCGCTCCCTTTGAGTCTTGGAAGGCTGTCATGAGCTATCTCCAGAGCTTTCTC
>NW_011239132.1:0-510 GCF_000146605.3 Meleagris gallopavo | reverse complement strand
AACATTGGGACATGGCTCTGACATTCCATCAGCACTGGGAGACCTGAAGATGGGGAAGAAAAACACCCAGTAAAAGCAACGTGAGCACAAGGGACTACATCCGGTAGTTATGTCAACTTACCCCGCTCCAGGGATCAGGGCACAGGTAACGCAGCAACTCAAGGGGGGGCACAAGGCCAACAGCATCTGGCAGAGGACTCGGCCAATGTAGAAGGAATGAAGATATCTTCATGTCCAAATAAGGTCCATGCCCTTTCCGAAGAACAGAACACGTTCAGTGTAGGAACATGGGCAGCCCAAAATGGCTACTGCAATCTGGTGGTGCAGTCACCAATCCTAGAAAGAAAGAAGAAAGCTTCACATAGCAGGTACTCAACAACGTTGCTTAAAAACACAAACTCTTGGTACTAGAAATTCCATGACATGGACAGCACTCTGCAAAAGCCTGTTTGGGAGCCTACCTCTTCTTTCGGCATCACACGTGGTCACAAGAGTGCATTTGGATCCGGC
>NW_011239131.1:0-459 GCF_000146605.3 Meleagris gallopavo | reverse complement strand
CCTCAGATCAGTTTGTGAAATAACAGTGCAGCAAAATGCCGTCAAAGAAGAGCAAGCAGCCCCCAGACTCACTCATTCCAACCTGCCAGTGGGGAAGGGAGCACTCTGGGGAACACAGCAAGAGACGGTGCGAGCCTCTTCCCTCCTCTGCAGAGTGACAGAAGTCTAAATTACTGCCCTGCCTCATTCACCAGAGCCAGCCAGCTGAGTAAAGCTTGAATGGAGATGTCAGGATCTGGCCCCAGCAGCCGGGGCCAGCGCTGCCTCTGTGCATGCCAGAGGAGCTGGAGTGGGCAGAGCACCCAGCCTTGTGCTTGGCCGCCGTGTGCAGGAACAAAGCAAGCACTGGTATAGCACCCTCACTCAAACAGCACCAGAAATAGTATCTTTTTAGCTCTTTTTTTCCATGAAACTACTGGCAGAGAAAGATATACAACTTAGCATGAAAATAGGTATCAG
>NW_011239130.1:0-511 GCF_000146605.3 Meleagris gallopavo | reverse complement strand
CAGAAACTGGCATTTGTGGTAGAAACTCTCGTATTTCTGGGAGAAAACTGGGATTTCTGGTAGAAAATATCATATTTCTGGGTAGAAAACTGCAGTTCCTGGCAGAAAATGGTGTATTTTTTGGGGGAGAAAAACTGGGGATTTGTGGCAGAATATATAATATTTTGGGGGGAGAAAATTACTATGACTTGGAGATATTGTCATATTTTGCGGAAGCAAACTGGTATATCTGGGAGAAAAAGTCATATTTCAGGGCACAAAGCTGGTATTTCTTGGAGAAAATGCCATATTTTTCGGGGACTAAACTGGTATTTCTGGCAGAAAACGTTGTGTTTGTCAGGAGAAAATGGGTATTTCTGGCACCAAATGTCATCTTTCATGGAGAAATGTGGCGTTTCTGGGAGAAAACGTGATATTTCTGGGGAGAATACTGCAGTTTCTGGGAGGAAATGTCATATTTTGGGGGGGAAATCTCCAATTTCTAGGACAAAATGTCATATTTTTGGTGGGA
>NW_011239129.1:0-542 GCF_000146605.3 Meleagris gallopavo | reverse complement strand
AAACAAAGACAACGCAAAGCAAACAAAAAAGCCCTCACTGCAAGAAAAGAACGAAGGACAAACCGCAATACAAGGAAGGAGAAGAAAGCAAAGCAAAACGAGGTCGAGAAATACAACAGGAAAAGCCAATGAATTCAATGCACTAGCATGGCAGAGCAAGAAGCCTAGCAAAGTAAACTGATACAAACGCTCAGCAGGGCTTCGCAATGGAAAGAAAGAAGGAAAATTTAACAGCAGTGCAAGGCCACGATGCCAACAAAAACCAAAGAGCAAACCAAAGCCAAGCAACACCACAAAAAGTAAAAGAAGGACCAAGTGCTGAAATGCCAAGGAAACCAAAGCAAAAGCACTTGAAATCCTCACAAACAGAGGGGAATACGCTTAGGAAAGGAAAAAGCACTTCCAAGAACAGAAACAGAAGGGGAAAAAAATCAACACCACTGAAAAATAGCCCAATGCATTGCAATGCAGAAGGAGCAGGAAACTAAGGCAGAAACCACAGAAAAACAACACGGAAAACCAACCGAGGAAACCAACATCAA
>NW_011239128.1:0-523 GCF_000146605.3 Meleagris gallopavo | reverse complement strand
CAAGGACTGCAGTGCTGTCACACAGCAGCAGCTCAGCACCACACAGCTTTAATTCTCACTGACCCCTCCCAGTGGGTGTGGGGAGAGAACAAGAGAAATGAGGAAGAATTCATCGGTGGAGATAAAATCTATTTACTGAGACCGAAAAGGAGAAGAGAAATAACAGGAATGATAATCAGATAGAGGTATATACTTATCCAAGGCAAGCGATGCACAAAGGAATTGCTCAGCACCCAAAGACCAAGGATAAAAGCAGGATATGAAGTAGGAGATGGAAGGGGAGGAAAGGGACATTTTGGGGGATCTCCATAAGAGGGGTAGATTGAGACAGATAAGGGTGTCTCAGGATTGGTGGTGGTGTTTTGAAGTGGATTGGAGAGTGTTAAGGTATTTGAGGGGATAAGGCGGGATTTTGGGGTAAGAGATGAGCATTAAAGGATTTGGTGTGAGTGGGAAGCATTTGGGATGCACCAGGGAGAATTTGGGGTTGTTAGATTAGGGGAGATGAGCTGGTCTGGGATAA
>NW_011239127.1:0-572 GCF_000146605.3 Meleagris gallopavo | reverse complement strand
AGGGGAGGGGTGGAGCCTGGCTCTGCCCCACTCCACAGCCAAACTGCCCCCAGCTGTGCTCGCTGGGCTGCACCCCGCCCCAGGTGCGGGGTTCCACAAAAACAGGAGGGCAAGGGAATGCCCAGGCAAAGGCAAGGGCCAAGAGAACATGGAAGGAAATGCCAAGGATGACGGCCCAGACAATACGGCAGGGAACGCCAAAACTGAATGCCGACATGAATGTGGGCAACACAAAGCCAAGGGGTCATTAGGCCAAGAGAATGGGGCAAGGAACACAAAAATAGGAGGACAAGAGAATGTAATAGTGAAAACAGTGCAAGACCAGAGACAAGCAAGACACAGAACAAAGAGGATAGGCAGCCTTCTGGGCACCATGAAGCGCAATTCAGAGCTCTGGGGGAACCCTATTGTGCCGGGCTCTGGAATGGGTAAACGCTGGCGGGTGTGCATCGCCCTTACCTGCTGGGCAGACAATGACCAGTCAGCAAAGTGAGGTTCCGGGGCATGCCGGGAAATGCAGATTCCACTTCCTTGCTGTTTCCACAGAGACCAACACATCTCTCCGGGCAGTT
>NW_011239126.1:0-528 GCF_000146605.3 Meleagris gallopavo | reverse complement strand
CTTCTTACAGAGTCCGCAGGGTTTACAAACCACAAACCCAGGGCCAACTTTTTTACACCTTTTTCTTGCAACAACCTTCACTGCTGTTCCGCTTGCTCAGATCCACAGCGGTTGGGACAGTGCTGTCTCCCCACAGCCTTTGTTTAACCCTGTGCCTAGTTCACTTCTGTCCCAGGCTCAAAGCTTCTCCTCACTACCCCTTGTAGGTTTTTTTTTCCTTGTCTATAAGCTCTTTTTTCCACAGAACCCCTTTCTAGATTTAAGCACTTTCTACTTCCAGGGTATCTTTTTTTGGAGCAAAATGTGCCTTTAATTCTCCTCTGCCGGACCCACCCTTGCCTTCCCATTGGAAGGCCCATAGGAGAGGTGGGACACCAAAGAAATTTCTTTTATGGGATCCAACTTACTGAAAGCCCGGATAAGCCTCATGGAGGAGTAAAGTGGAAAATGTGTATTTTTAAGGTGAGCCCAGAAGAGCTCTCACGCCAGCTCTCAAAGCCGCAGCCAGTACGACTGCCTCTGTAGCTT
>NW_011239125.1:0-490 GCF_000146605.3 Meleagris gallopavo | reverse complement strand
TCTTTAGCACGTGATATCTCTTCTGCTGGCGGTGTTCCAAACTTTTTGCCTTCAGGCCAGTCCATGATCACCTCTAGGATTCCTGGACGGTTGAGACTTCCCCATCCGCGCTCGCTGCGTAATCAGCGCAATCCACTTACTCCAAGTGGCATCAGTAGCATGATGGGTGGAGGGACCCTTCCCTTGAACATCCAGTTCAGCACTGGCAGTCGAGGTGCCAGAAGGAGCTGTGTTTCTGTACCGATTACTTCGGAAGCAGCCCGAACCCCCTCATACGCGGCTAAGATCTCCTTCTCAGTTGGAGTGTAGCACTCTTCAGACCCTCTGTACGCCCGACTCCAGAATCCCAGGGGTCGGCCTCGGGTCTCTCCTGAGGCTCTTTGCCACAAACTCCAAGTGGGACCTTTCTCTCCAGCAGCAGTGTAGAGGATGTTCTTCGCATCCTGTTCCATCCGTACTGGCCCCAGGGCCACGGCACGGGCTATCTCTT
>NW_011239124.1:0-468 GCF_000146605.3 Meleagris gallopavo | reverse complement strand
ACGTGACCATGGAGAAGACATGAGAAATGGCACGACCAAGCTACTCCTGTACTACGAGCACGGGTGAAAGAATTACAAAGCAGATCAATCACCAGTGCAGTTGCTCCACTTATCACAGGTAATGAATAGAGAGGCCCTGCCTTCAGCCGAGGGGGGGAAAGGGATAATCGAGTATATTGGACTGTGTGGATTCGATGGCCTGGCACGTCAGAACCACTGAAATATAAGGCACTGGTGGATACTGGTGCACAGTGCACTCTGATGCCCTCGAGTCATGAAGGGACAGAATCAATCCATATTTCCGGGGTGACTGGAGGCTCTCAAGAATTGACTGTGTTGGAGGCTGAGATAAGCCTCACTGGTAAGGACTGGCAAAAACATCCTATTGTAACTGGCCCAGGGGCTCCATGTATACTAGGTATCGATTACCTCAGAAGGGGGCATTTCAAGGATCCTAAGGGGTATCGG
>NW_011239123.1:0-423 GCF_000146605.3 Meleagris gallopavo | reverse complement strand
TTTTTTTTTTTTCTATATCCTGTCTATTGGGGAAATTAATCCGCATCTTATTTTGTCTGCCTCAGTTTCAGACATGTAACATGATTTGTGAGTTGGGAATCTAGCAGAGCTGGGACTTCTAGGCTCTAGGTTAACAGGAGACACAAGAAATCTTCCTGGCCTAGTGTGCGTGTGTATGCAAAAAAGCCCCTGGTGTGTTTATGCTTTTGGTAAATGAGAGTATTGAAAGTTACCAAAGTGTTGTCAGGATTAACCTGAATGTTGCCCACAAGGTCAAAACATTACAGGAACATACCCTTTTTGATGTTACTATTAGAGAATTCTTACCTGTGGTTCCGAAAAGAGTGAAGGTGGTTTGTGTTGTTTCTTTAGAGCCCTCAAATCAATCAGTCAGCTGGTGTAAGATAGAGGCAGTGGCCATGA
>NW_011239122.1:0-333 GCF_000146605.3 Meleagris gallopavo | reverse complement strand
TTCACCGCTGCAGTCACCGAGCCACTCTCCATGGTTATTTCAGAAGTCGAGGCAGTCAGGTACAACGTCCCTGCTGAGGAAGAAAAAGGTGACAGCACACCTCTCAGGAAGGATAGAAAGTGTGACGCGGGGAACTACCAGCATGTCAGTCTCACCTCTGGGCTGGTCACGGATCATGGAGCAGATCATCCTGGAAGTGACTCTCAAGCACACATTCCAGTGCGTCACCACCCTGTGCGTGAAAAGCTGCCTCCTAAGAACCAACCTAAACCTCCCCTGTCTCACTTGAAAACCATTTCCCCTTGTCCTATCGCTATCCACCCTCCTAAACAG
>NW_011239121.1:0-503 GCF_000146605.3 Meleagris gallopavo | reverse complement strand
AGAGGGCTCCACTGATCACCAGAGATCTTCACTGACTGTCAGAGGGCTTCTTGAATCAACAGAGGGTGTCATGGGTCATCAGAGAGGAGATTTGAGGTGCCTAAGGGAGGAGATTTGGGGACTCCATGTTGGGTGGTGATGGAGGGGAACTGGGACTGAAGGAGGAGGGCTGAAGCAGATCCAAGTGAGGGCAATTGGCTGCGATAAGGGAGGGGGTAACAGGAGAGTGACCTGGAGACATCGTGTGTGTGGAGGGGGAACAGAGGGTGAAGGGTTTGGCAGGAACTGGAAGGAGGAATTGGGAGAGAGCAGAGGGAGGGTATTGGGGCTGCTTGGCAGCATGGGGAGCTCCGTCCTTCAGGATTTTGGAGGAGGCAGCAGAGAGGAGATGGAGAGATCCATGGGTGCAGGACGTGGGGTGCAGGGCATGGAGCTGGGGACCCCTCCCAGCACTTAGGGGCGGCCTCTGCCAGGCAGGGACAGACGTCAGGGTTCCTGCTGAG
>NW_011239120.1:0-541 GCF_000146605.3 Meleagris gallopavo | reverse complement strand
GCACGTGGCAGCACAGAGCACGTGGCAGCACAGATGACGTCGGCCGGGTTCCTGGAGCCTTTATGCTGTCACAGTGCGTTGCCACGAGGACAGAGGGCCCTGCCCAAGGACGGCTGGCAGCTGGGTCCAGGCACCTCCTGTGTGAGCTGCGCTGCCCGCAGCCGCTCGCCATGCCCTGTGCCTCAGAGCAGCCCCGGCAGCAGACAAGCTCAGCCTCGTCCCGCTCTGGGTTGCGGTGAAGTGTTACCGTTTGGTGCGATTGGTGAGTGCTGAGTTACCCTTTGGGTTAGGCTGGAGGCTCGAGGCTTCCCAGATTGGGTTGTGCTTAAGGGTTACGTGCCAAGCGTTATGCATTCGGGTCAGGTTTCAAGGTTACCCTTTTGGGTGAGGGCGAAGCGTGAAGGCAAACGGTTCTGCTTTGTGTTACTGGTTTCTCTCTGGGGTTAGGCTTCAGTGTTACCAGTTTGGGTTAAGGGTTGTGCCGTTACGGAAGGGTAAAGGGCTACCATGTTGGATAAGGGGTAAGAGTTACGGGTTCCCA
>NW_011239119.1:0-750 GCF_000146605.3 Meleagris gallopavo | reverse complement strand
CTTTCTGAACTACCATCATATCAGTAACATTTCGGGTGGTAGAAAGGCCCAGCAAATAGTCCATCAGGTACATTCTGGCACATCTCCCATGAAAAACAGCACTATTCAAACACCTGTGTTTCTAGAGATGAAAAACCTACGGTAAGCAGCAACGAGAGGCTCTACTTTTAAATCTTCCAGTAGGGGAAGTGTTGATACCCACTTGTCCTGACAACACAAACACGGTCCCAGCTGTCAAAGCCCTTCTGCCATAGCACAAGCAGACTGCACGCACACTAAAGAGCACGCACATCCCCTCCTGAGGTACCGGAGCCCACAGCTCCCCTTCAGAGCTCCATAGCTTACCGGTGTAAGCTCGTCCTGTTAGCCCAACTCAGCAAAAATCCCTCAAATGCACTATTTTTTACAGCCCAAACTAGCTCCTTCTTCAACTGCACTGCACTTACAGAAAGTGTTACTGCTCTCATTCCTGCTGATAGCAGCAAATGGACCCAGGTCTGCCTGGCAGCTCTACATTGCTCAGAGCAAAGCTGCACGAGGAAACAAAACGCTACCAGGTGCGAAAGCTGATGAACACACTTCACTCCTGGGTTGCACAGCTATGAGTTGAAGCACCTTCACACTGTTCGGCCTCTCCAGGGACTTCACACAGCTTTAAGTACCACCATTTAGACACAGACTCATAGCGCTGCACAGCCACCAACGGCCGCTGTCGGCCTCTCTATTCCTTCCATAGAGCACTGCCATCAG
>NW_011239118.1:0-503 GCF_000146605.3 Meleagris gallopavo | reverse complement strand
ATTTGATGGATATGATGAAGGTTTTTAATTACTGAGATGCTTTAGGATTTTGAATTTTTCTTATGATCTGAGATCAGAAACTCAGGTAGTCTCTTGCCTGTCAGATAATCCCCTCTTCCTGCTGAAGCTTATCAGGGATTTCTTAGGTGACGACTGAGAGAAATAAAGTTCCTCAAAGGCTAAGCAGAGATAAGCCTTGTTGCTCATCTTGTGTTTGACTGTCCCACCTGGTTGTGTGTGACACTGTACGCCATGAGATATGAATTAGAAAAAAGTTATCATGAAGTTTGTCAAAAAACATTGCTTCATTCAAGTCTGGACTTACGGGCAGTGACAGGTGAGAGGACGAGGGAAAATGGCCTCGAGTTGTGCCAGGGGAGGGTTAGGCTGGATATCAGGAGACACTTCTCTACAGAAAGGGCTGCTAAGCACTGCAATGGGCTGCACAGGGAGGTGGTTGAGTCACCATCCCTGGCTGTGCTTAAAAGCCCTTTGGATGTGGT
>NW_011239117.1:0-441 GCF_000146605.3 Meleagris gallopavo | reverse complement strand
CGTGTGAGAGCGAAGGAGTGCGATTCCGATGCCGACAAGTGCGAATTCAGCCTCCTGCACTACCTGCGAGTGTGGGTTTTTCTCCGCAGTCCTGAAAGGATTTCTCCCCACTTTCTGTCACGCTCTCCCTGAGAGCACTACAGCTGTCGCTCCTCGAACTTGCACATGCCTTATTGGAGAGGGTTTTCCCTTCCACTCTTTTCCTCTTTGAATGCAGATTTGTAGCAGTGTCATACCTCACTGGGACGAATTGTAGCTCGAAATAAAGGCAGAGACGTAGTATTCAGAGGTAGGCGTAGTGCATTCTGCATGTAGCCAAGGCGAAGTGCAAACCGCTCCTTCCAAAGTGCGCACAGGAGTCCGCTCACTCGTCGGAGAAAAGCAGCCGGCTGAAGTGGCCCGTTCTCGGCAAGCGAGAAACACGAGACCGCTGCTGACGGC
>NW_011239116.1:0-479 GCF_000146605.3 Meleagris gallopavo | reverse complement strand
GCATCCGATACCTTCAGACTCTGTGTGCCAGGAAGCAGTTTTCAGGATGCACTGCTCCAGCAGCTCCATACGACTGAAACGTACACTCCAGTAGCTCCCTCGCATCTGCTTCTTGGTCTTCTTAAACAGGAGTGAGATGCACCTTCCCCCAGTCTTTGAGGCACTTCTCCCAGTCACCAACCGACGTTGGTGATCAAGAGTGGACAGCTCCCTCAGCACTCATGGGTGCATCTCATCATGGGACAAATGAGCCTAAGGTGTTAGAAATATCCAGTTTGCTCAGGTTTTCCTTGACCCAAAGGTACATCTCGATAGCTCCCGTTTTCAGCCTGGCCTCTGAGCCATGCGATTCACTTGCTGGACACGAAAGAAACAAAGAAGACAATCAGGACCTCAGCATTTTGCTGTCCCGAGTGACTAACCAGGTCTCCTACTTACTTCAGGAGAACACTCACATGTTCTCTTATTTCCTTTAACCA
>NW_011239115.1:0-430 GCF_000146605.3 Meleagris gallopavo | reverse complement strand
AAATAACAAAACCACCTAATTCCTTTCTTCTTTTCTTTTTTTTTTAATCCTTTCAGCCCACTTATACATTGTCCACTTTTGAAAAGTGGTTACTCTGTCAAAAAACTTCTCAAATTATCATGAAGTCTATGGCTGCTAAACAAACATCTAAAATGTTCCCTTCAAATTAATACTCCCAGCAGGGCCTGCACAGGTAGGTCTGGAGGGGGCAGCTTAAAGTCCTGCCTGGTTTGTGGCTCACGAGGCTCCTACCTTTAAAAGCCCCTGAATTCATTTTAAAGGGGCTTTGAACAGGCCCCAGGTACTGAACATGAGACCAGGCAAGAAGGAATCTGAGGATACTAAACTGGGGATTTAAAATGTCTATTGAGATGGAAATAAGTGGTTTCTGCCACTGTATTCTGTGAGTATAATTTAGTTAATCAGTGCT
>NW_011239114.1:0-494 GCF_000146605.3 Meleagris gallopavo | reverse complement strand
GGCATGCCCCGGAACCTCACTTTGCTGACCTGGTCATTGTCCGCCCAGCAGGTAAGGCGATGCACACCCGCCAGCGTTTACCCATTCCAGAGCCCGGCACAATAGGGTTCCCCCAGAGCTCTGAATTGCGCTTCATGGTGCCCACAGAAGGCTGCCTATCCTCTTTGTTCTGTGTCTTGCTTGTCTCTGGTCTTGCACTGTTTTCACTATTACATTCTCTTGTCCTCCGATTTTTGTGTTCCTTGCCCCATTCTCTTGGCCTAATGACCCCTTGGCTTTGTGTTGCCACATTCATGTCGGCATTCAGTTTTGGCATTCCCTGCCGTATTGTCTGGGCCGTCATCCTTGGCATTTCCTTCCATGTTCTCTTGGCCCTTGCCTTTGCCTGGGCATTCCCTTCGCCCTCCTTGTTTTTGTGGCAACACCGTGGGGGCGGGGGTGCACGCCCTGCGAGCACAGCTGGGGGCAGTTTGGCTGTGGAGTGGGGCAGAGCC
>NW_011239113.1:0-486 GCF_000146605.3 Meleagris gallopavo | reverse complement strand
TAGTTCCCGCGTCACACTTTCTATCCTTCCTGAGAGGTGTGCTGTCACCTTTTTTCTCCTCAGCAGGGACTTGACCTGACTGCCTCGACTTCTGAAATACCATGGAGAGTGGCTCGGTGACTGCAGCGGTGAATTCCCTCGGAACTCTGGGACTCATCTCGTCAGGACCCAAAGGACGTCCCTGGCTGTTTGGGTCCTCAGGTGGTCCAGAACCTGATCTGCCATGGCAGTGTGGGATGGGAAGGGGTGTGTGGGACTGAGGAAGCAATGGCAGTCCCCACCTCACCAAAGCAAAGCAAAGATGAGGGCTGTGCATAATGAGCAGTTATCAGACAAGATGGAAGCCAAAATGGTGTTGGGTAGCTGAGCCTTCTCTGGTGGTAAGCAACATGGTGCACAGAGTGCAGCCATGTGCTCCGAGCAAGGAGCACAGGTTTGTGCAAGAGGCCCGGATGCAGGGCAGTGCCTTCATGACTGTATTGTGTC
>NW_011239112.1:0-527 GCF_000146605.3 Meleagris gallopavo | reverse complement strand
GACTTAGAGAGCTGTTCTGAAGATATCCTTGCTCTACTGACCCAATAACAAAGAAGGACACAAAACTCGCAGCTGCGGCGTCTTTTTACCGCCTGCCGAGGAAAAGATTCCTCAAACTTGAGCATCGCTCCACTTGCAGGCGAGGGGAGCAGGAGCTGAAAAGGACAGGGGGACATAAAATAAGGGAAAAGCTTAACAGAGAGCAGATCTGGTGCGGACAGTGACACAAGCTGTGTCTCAACAGCACTGCCTTAGCGCACGCCTACATTAGGCACACCTACCTTGCAAGGGCCACACAGGAAGCTTGGGACACAGGCACCTATTGCTCCCCCGAGTCCCAACTCCATTGCTCAGCTGCTCCTCCATGTTCTGCAACAGAAAAGTCACAAGACGGAAATTCAATTCATCGCAGACGTCACCAAACCTCCCTTCTCAGGGCAGTGGCACTCATTTCCCTGCATGATAAATCAGGGCAGAGTGAGCAGCTTACCGAGTGAGCAGCATTTACTGCCACTTGGTAGCAGCAA
>NW_011239111.1:0-494 GCF_000146605.3 Meleagris gallopavo | reverse complement strand
CCACTGTTGATGGTCCCCTGGAATGAAGGGAAACCCGGATGCTTGTACCAACTGGGCGTAGAAGCCCTTGGGAGCAGCCCTGCGGAGGACTCGGGGATCCTGGTGGACAAAGAGCTGGACATAAGCCAGTAGTGTGCACTTGCAGCCCAGAAGGCCAACTGTATCGTGGGCTGCATTCAAAGAGGAGCGACCAGCAGGGAGAGGGAGGTGATTGTCCCCCTCGACTCGGCTCTGGTGCGGCCCCATGTGCAGCACTGCGTCCAGGCCTGGGGCTCCAGCACGGGAATGATGTGGAGCTTTTGGAGCAGGTCCAGAGAAGGGCCACGAAGATGATCAGAGGGCTGGAGCACCTCTCTTAGAAAGAAATGTTGAGGGAACTGGGATTGTTTGTGTGGGAGAAGAGAAAGCTCTGGAGATAGCTCATGACAGCCTTCCAAGACTCGAAGGGAGCGCATAAGCAGGAGGGGGCAACGGCTGTTTAGGACGGTGGATAG
>NW_011239110.1:0-312 GCF_000146605.3 Meleagris gallopavo | reverse complement strand
ATATCATATTTTTGGGGGAAAAAATCTACTATTTCTTGGAAAAGGTGTCATATTTAAGGGAAGAAATCTGGTATTTCTGGAGAAAATGTCATGTTTGGGGATAAAATAGGTATTTCTGGTGAAAAACGTAGAGTCTTCGGTGATAAAACTGGAATTGCTGGAGCAAAATATCATATTTTGGGAGAAACTCGTATTTCTGGGAGAAAATGTCATGTTTTGGGGGCAAAATCTGATATTTCTGGGAGAAAACGTCCTATTTCTGGTTGAAAAAATGGTATTTGTGGGAGGAAACTGCAGTTCCTGGCAGAAAAT
>NW_011239109.1:0-563 GCF_000146605.3 Meleagris gallopavo | reverse complement strand
CTCAATAAGGTTGGAGTGGGTGATTGGAACCTCGTATGTGGAAAATACCTGCTCAGGTATTCAGAGAACAGAAAATGTTTTAACGTTGTAATGAATTTTCAATAAAACTACCATATTCAGGAACAGTAAGCAGCCCACAAGGTGGCAGCAAAGAAAGTTCTGTGTTTTTACTGCACCCAAGACTATATAGTTCCTTTTTTTCTTTTTTTTTTGGTAAGTGCAAATCGGAAATATCCTGTATTTGTCTGATGAGAATGTTTTCGAGTCAAGAAAATACACTGTAGCATTCCACAGAGAAAAACTTCTTAGAAACTTCTCTAAAAGCAAGTAAGTTCATTGTTTTGAGCAGTACTAGAATGATGACTCAAAGAGAGATTTTTCCAAGACAAAAGGAAGAGCTGATACTAAGTTCTTCTGAATCTAGATGCTGCGTGGAGCATGTTCCTCATTACCAGCACTGATTTTAACAGTATACAAGTTTTCTACTGCTTGATCTTAAAGTAAATCCAGCCACTATATAGATCAAGATGGTCTTATTTAACAAAACATCTGGAATCACTTTT
>NW_011239108.1:0-495 GCF_000146605.3 Meleagris gallopavo | reverse complement strand
AGAAAAACCCCACACTCGTAGGTAGTGCAGGAGGCTGAATTCGCAGTTGTCGGCATCGGAATCGCACTCCTTCGCTCTCACGCGTAGAAAGCGGCATTCGCGCTGAACCGCTCCGGAGACTTTGCCGGAGCTGGCCGAGAAATAGCGTTTCTCCCCGAATGCAGCTTTGAGCTGTCAGCAGCGGTCTCGTGTTTCTCGCTAGCCGAGAACGAGCCACTTCAGCCGGCTGCTTTTCTCCGACGAGTGAGCGGGCTCCTGTGCGCACATCGGAAAGGAGCGGTTTGCACTTCGCCTTGGCTACATGCAGATTGCACACGACTACCTCTGAATACTATGTCTCTGCCTTTATTTCGAGCCACAATTCATTCTAGTCAGGTTTTCCACTGCTACACATCTGCATTCAGAGAGGAAAGAGTGGAAGGGAAAACCCTCTCTAATAAGGTATTTGCAAGTTCGAGGAGCGACAAATGTAGTGCTCTCAGGGAGAGTGTTTCA
>NW_011239107.1:0-501 GCF_000146605.3 Meleagris gallopavo | reverse complement strand
TCCCACACTGCCATGGGAGATCAGGTTCTGGACCACCTGAAGACCCAAACAGCCAGGAGTCCTTGGGTCCTGACGAGATGAGTCCCAGAGTTCCGAGGGAATTCACCGCTGCAGTCACCGAGCCACTCTCCATGCTATTTCACAAGTCGAGGCAGTCAGGTCAAGTCCCTGGTGAGGAAGAAAAAAGGTGACAGCACACCTCTTAGGAAGGATAGAAAGTGTGACGCGGGGAACTACCAGCATGTCAGTCTCACCTCTGTGCTGGTCACGGATCATGGAGCAGATCATCCTGGAAGTGACTCTCAAGCACACATTCCAGTGCGTCACCACCCTGAGCGTGAAAAGCTGCCTCCTAATAACCAACCTAAACCTCCCCTGTCTCACTTGAAAACCATTTCCCCTTGTCCTATCGCTATCCACCCTCCTAAACAGTCGTTGCCCCCTCCTGCTTATGCGCTCCCTTCGAGTCTTGGAAGGCTGTCATGAGCTATCTCCAGAGCT
>NW_011239106.1:0-509 GCF_000146605.3 Meleagris gallopavo | reverse complement strand
CTGTTGTGTTCCTTCCAGGCTTCTGGAAGTGCAGGCAGCTCTCGGCTTCGTGCAGTGCTTGCTGCGTTTGCAGCTCCTCTCGGTTCCCAGGTCGGGTCCCCGCCTCGTGGGCCTCCTTGCCTCTTGCCTTGTGCTGAACGGTCGGCTTTTGCTCTGCTGGCTGGGTGGATCCATGCCCGGTAGCTACCCTTCCCTCCTCCTTGGCATGACTGCCAGTGCTTTGCCTTCCTCCAGAGAGGTGTTTTGTTCCGACTGGCAGCCACAGACTCCTTCTGGGCTGGCGACCCTGCAGGTGCATGTGTGGTGGAGGCAGCAGCATGCCCAGTAGCTACCCTTTCCTCCTCCCGGGCACGGATGCCAAGATTTTGGCCTCCTGCACACTCGGTGGTCATCTGTGCTTTGCCATGACCTTGTATTTTTTTGCATTTTCATGTTGCTGCAGAGGCTGCTGCTGCTGCATGGGTTGATGTTGGTTTCCTCGGTTTGTTTTCCATGTTGTTTTTCTGTGC
>NW_011239105.1:0-340 GCF_000146605.3 Meleagris gallopavo | reverse complement strand
AGCAACTTGATCTAGCTGTGGATGGCAGCATGGGGAGTCGATCACATCGCAAACTACCTGCATACAAGCAGCGCACCAACATGGGGTGCATGATGTTCATTACCTGCTGGACACATCTCACACCACTGACTGGAGGAGCCCAGGCAATCCTTCAACTCCATCAGGCTGCAAAATGAAATCAGAAGAGACGCAGAACATAATTTAAAACACAACAAGGATGCACACAATGCCCTTAAAAAACACCGCATGGATGCAATTAGCACATGAATTACAGCCATCCAGCTTGAGATCCTCCAGAAAAGCAGAGCTCACAGCTCTGAAATCAAGCAGGAATCACTCA
>NW_011239104.1:0-398 GCF_000146605.3 Meleagris gallopavo | reverse complement strand
AAGTGTGGTATTTTTTGGTGTGAAAAGGGGTCCTTTTGGGGGAGAAAAACGGGGGTGTAGATGGGAGCAAATGTCCTCTTGAGGAGTGCCTAGCAGTATTTTTGAGAGAAAAGGGAAGGTACTTGTCAGAAAAGTGCTCTTTCTGGGAGAGAGTAGCATAGTTGGTTGGAAAATGCCACCCATTTGTGAGAAAGCTGCTTTGTTTCCGGGAGAAAATAGCATTCTTTGGGGAGAAGATGTCCTCTTTTGGATGGAAAAGTAGTATTTGTGGGAGAAGCTGTCCAAAGTTTGGGCCCAAGGTAGCATTACTGGGAGGTAATGTCATTGTATTGGAGAAGGGAGGTATTTGTTGGGGAGAATGTGTTCTTTTTGGAAGCCAACGGTGTACTTTGGGGGGA
>NW_011239103.1:0-402 GCF_000146605.3 Meleagris gallopavo | reverse complement strand
TTACTTGCCCGTGGGCTAATTTTTGTTGTCTGGTTCCTCAACTGGCTGCTCCCTCTGCTACCTGCAGTAAAAAATATAAATACATGGTTTGAATTTCCCCAGAAAGGAATGTTATTAAGTGCCAGCTCTTCTCATGTCTAGGAAGAGCAAAGTTGTGCACCTCGTCTCAGAATTTGCTCTTCCAGAATCTGGAGGAAATGTAGGAGCCCTGCTGATTTGAATTCAGCAGTTGGTTCTGTTTCCTTTCAGAGTGCATAACAACCTGAGCGTGTTAATCAAGTGACGTGGCTTCTTAGTCTGGTATGAACTGTGTTGTGCATTGAGACTTTGTCCATTTGTAAGCAGGCCTGTGTCCATTTCTGCAGGACTGCAGGAAACCCTTTGTGCTAATCCTTACTCCTA
>NW_011239102.1:0-471 GCF_000146605.3 Meleagris gallopavo | reverse complement strand
CAGTGTGTGTGTTCGAGTGTATGAAGGCAATTCGCACATTCCACACATTCCAGACATGGTGTAGTCAGTTATGGAAATTGCAGAGGAAACTTGTTGAAAATTGTAATAATTGTTGGATTGGAGAAATGATTAAAATTACTCATGTAATCCTGGGGTCTGTGGAAAAACGACAAGTTCCCATCTTGCTGGAGGATATTGATTATGGCTCTCCCAAGAGGAATTCAGTGTACAACTATGCTTTTGAGGGAACTGGCAGACACAGTCACCTAGTAATTTGAGAAAGGGACAATTGTCCAGTATAAATATTTATATTCAAGTGTATTTAGATTGTTGTGATTGATTGCAGTTTGCACCAGGCCAAAATAGATGAGTACTGGAACAAGAAACCACTGTGCCATCCCCCCGCGTGTCTCACAGAGTGCTCTGAGAAAGAGCCACTTGCAAACTCTTGTTGTAAAATAGTATGTTACC
>NW_011239101.1:0-304 GCF_000146605.3 Meleagris gallopavo | reverse complement strand
GGGGATACAACCAGAACCTCCGGGCTGCGACTTTCCCAGCAGCGTCATCTTCGAGCCGGACACCGAACAGCTCAGTGACTGCAGCAAGGGGGGGGAACCCCCGGCGGGACGGAGGGACCCCCCGAAAGCAGCGCCCCGGCTCAGCCCGGCCGAGCTGCGCCTCATCCGCTGCAACGAGCGCCTGGTGCAGGAGATGCGAGCCTTCCGCAGGGAGTGCGCCGAGAGCCGCCGGGAGATGGCAGCGGTGCTGCGCAGCATCGCTCAGGCGCTGGGCGGCCTCAGTGCCAGCCTGGCCCAGATCCGC
>NW_011239100.1:0-383 GCF_000146605.3 Meleagris gallopavo | reverse complement strand
CTAGGGGAGGTTTAGGTTGGTTATTAGGAGGAAGCTTTTCACGCACAGGGTGGTGACGCACTGGAATGTGTGCTTGAGAGTCACTTCCAGGATGATCTGCTCCATGATCCGTGACCAGCACAGAGGTGAGACTGACATGCTGGTAAGTTCCCCGCGTCACACTTTGTATCCTTCCTAAGAGGTGTGCTGTCAACCTTTTTTCTCCTCACCAGGGACTTGACCTGACTGCCTCGACTTGTGAAATACCATGGAGAGTGGCTCGGTGACTGCAGCGGTGAATTCCCCTCGGAACTCTGGGACTCATCTCGTCAGGACCCAAGGACTCGTGGATGTTTGGGTCCTCAGGTGGTCCAGAACCTGATCTCCCATGGCAGTGTGGGATG
>NW_011239099.1:0-448 GCF_000146605.3 Meleagris gallopavo | reverse complement strand
AAACATGCTAGGAGATGAAGGACTGAGCGTAGTCCTGCTCCATAAGGCCTGGGAGTACTGTGGTGGAGCTGGACACAAGCCAGCAATGGGCCCTTCCAGCCCAGAAAGCCAACCGTATCCTGGGCTGCATCCAAAGATGCGCAGTCAGCGGGCCAAGGGAGGAGATCCCCATCCCTCTGCTCTGCGCTGGTCAGGCCTCACCTGCAGTGCTGCGTCCAGATGTGGAGTCCTCAGTGCAGGGAGACATGGAGCTGTGCGAGTGCATCCAGAGTACAGCCACAAACACGAACCCAAGGATGGAACCCCTCTCCTGTAAGCAAGGAGAGCTGGGCTGTTCAGCCTCCTGGAGAAGTGAAGGCTCCAAGGGAACCTGGTAACAGCCTTTCAATACCTAAAGGAAAGAACAAGGGAAAATGGAGGTGAAATCTAAGGAAAATGTCTTGTACAG
>NW_011239098.1:0-405 GCF_000146605.3 Meleagris gallopavo | reverse complement strand
AAAAAGGAATCTTAAACACAGTCACATCTCTTGACTGTTAAAAATCCTTTACACAAAGCATGCTGATCTAATGTACTAGTAGCAGTATCATCTGTGTGTGTGTGAAGTAAAAGTAAAATTTAATTACTTGAAGCTAGTTGCTAAAGAACTAGAATGCTTACGAAAATATTTCCTTTCCCGTTAATAACTCTTTTTTTTTTTTTTTTTTTTCTATTAATGAGTACACTTACATTCGAAATGCTGTGCTGGATATTGCATAATAGGAAAAAATAATCTTAACAATAGAAAATTAGCACGGATAACTACAGATGCGTCATTCACATGGGGAATATATTTATTGTAAGTCTCTTAATCAGAAAATCTGTATTTGAATAAAACTGCCAGACATTTTAGAACTGGAATACA
>NW_011239097.1:0-420 GCF_000146605.3 Meleagris gallopavo | reverse complement strand
GGAATGCAGCCCAGGATACAGTTGGCCTTCTGGGCTGCAAGTGCACACGTACTGGTCTTATGTCCAGCTCTTTGTCCACCAGGATCCCCGAGTCCTCCGCAGGGCTGCTCCCAAGGGCTTCTACGCCCAGTTGGTACAAGCATCTGGGTTTCCCCTTCATCAGGGACATCAACAGTTGGGGTTGAGTGCACCCTAAGGACACCAAGCTGTGGGGTGCAGTGACACAGCAGAGGGACGGGATGCCATCCACAGAGACCTCAACAGGCTGAGCAGTGGGCACAAATCCAAGTGCAGGGTCAGTAGCTGGGATGAGGGAACACCCACCACCAAAACATGCTAGGGGATGAAAGGACTGAGCGTAGTCCTGCTCCATAAGGCCTGGGAGTACTGGGTGGGTGGGAGCTGGACACAAGCCAGCAA
>NW_011239096.1:0-446 GCF_000146605.3 Meleagris gallopavo | reverse complement strand
TAGTAGATATATCAAGGGGAAAACAAGAGAATAAATATTTTCAGAATTAATTACTTCTTCTGTATTACCTCATTCCTATCTTCTGTTTCTTATTTTTGGATTTTTTTTTTTTTTTAATTTCATGTGTTTCAGTCAACTCTCAGATATAGAAGGTACTTGCCTAGTTCTGTTTATTATGTTTTCCCATTTGTAATTTATTTGTAATTTATTGTATCTGTTGTGCTGTAGTGCTGTACCTTCCTATATCATTCTTTTCATCCTAACACTTGAGTTTTCTGTCATGTAAAGAGGAAAAAGTTAGCATAGTTGAATATTATCAAAGTTTTTAAACCATTATACAACAATTTCTTTCATCTGGTGAGTCTACAACACATGACAAAGAAAATTTGACAGTTTACTCAGCATGGTGCCTGAAATTTGACCTATTACTCAAGCCATTATTCTTT
>NW_011239095.1:0-509 GCF_000146605.3 Meleagris gallopavo | reverse complement strand
TTCACTTGAGAGTGTGGGGAGTATTGGTCCTTGGAATGGGGTAAGTGGTTCTTTTTTCGTTTCAGGGCTGTGATCTTCGTCTTTTTGGGGGATGGCAAGTGCACTGAAGGGCTGCTAGGTGTAAGAGCAGCATGTGAATCTGGAGACTGCTTCCTTTGGTGTGTGGGGTGAGCCGTTAGAATGGGGTGAGTGATTCCTGCTTGATTTCAGAGCTGTGAGCTCTGCTTTTCTGGAGGATCTGAAGCTGGATGGCTGTAATTAATAGGGCTATGTGCTAATTGCATCCATGCGGTGTTTTTTTAAGGGCATTGTGTGCATCCTTGTTGTGTTTTAAATTATGTTCTGCGTCTCTTCTGATTTCATTTTGCAGCCTGATGGAGTTGAAGGATTGCCTGGGCTCCTCCAGTCAGTGGTGTGAGATGTGTCCAGCAGGTAATGAACATCATGCACCCCATGTTGGTGCGCTGCTTGTATGCAGGTAGGTTTGCGATGTGATCCGACTCCCCCAT
>NW_011239094.1:0-480 GCF_000146605.3 Meleagris gallopavo | reverse complement strand
TTTGCAGCGGCGGCACCTTTCAAGTGAGTGCATTGGAAGCCAAAGGAGCGATGTTGCACCTTCGTGTCACGGCACGCGGAAGTAGTGGCCAGAGCACAGAAGATGAGCAGTGTTGACAGTGAGGTCATGGCTTGGCACTTGTGCGGTGTGGTTTGTGTGTGTGTTGTTAGAGGAGCTGGCAGTTCCAAAGAGCCGTGGAAGCCTGGTCTGGGCATTCGAGGTACCCTGCTCTGTAGACGATGGCACATCTTTTATGAGAGCATCAACCATTTAGTTCAAGAAGCGAACCTAGTGGGTATAATGTCTATGAACTTGAGCAAAGATTTTCATGCTGTTTGACTCCGTATCCCTCTGGTGATAACGCCCAGCACATCTCTAGACAAATACACGATGTGTTGAGTGAACTGTTGGCCCCAAAGTCCAACTCCCATGCTTTTTTCCAATGTGGTTACATCAGGCAGGTGTCCAGTCGGCTGTGGG
>NW_011239093.1:0-361 GCF_000146605.3 Meleagris gallopavo | reverse complement strand
TCCAAAGGAAGCACTCCCAGGTTCAGATGCTGCCCCTACTCTTCCCAGCCCTTACATGGGATCAGGAGGGTGGAGCCTGGCTCTGCCCCACTCCACAGCCAAACTGCCCCCAGCTGTGCTCGCAGGGCTGCACCCGCCCCAGGTGCGGGTTCCACAAAAACAGGAGGGCAAGGGAATGCCCAGGCAAAGGCAAGGGCCAAGAGAACATGGAAGGAAATGCCAAGGATGACGGCCCAGACAATACGGCAGGGAACGCCAAAACTGAATGCCGACATGAATGTGGCAACACAAAGCCAAGGGGTCATTAGGCCAAGAGAATGGGGCAAGGAACACAAAAATAGGAGGACAAGAGAATGTAATA
>NW_011239092.1:0-421 GCF_000146605.3 Meleagris gallopavo | reverse complement strand
TAGCCTGGAGGATAGAAGACTGGAGGATAGCCTAATGTCACTCCAGTCTTCAAAAAGAGCAAGAAGGAAGATCCGGGTAATATAGGCCTGTCAGCCTCACCTCCGTCCCTGGAAAGGTGATGGAACAGCTTGTGCTGGATACCATCTCCAGACAACTGGGAGATAAGGAGGTTATCAGGAGTAGTCAGCATGGGTTCACCAAGGGGAGGTCGTGCTCGACCAACTTGGTGGCCTTCTATGATGCTGTCACATGCTGGGTGGATGGGAGAGGAGCGGTAGATGTAATCTACCTTGATTTTAGAAAGGCATTTGATACTGTCTCCCATGACATCCTTATAACAAAGCTGACGAAGTGTGGGATAGACGAGTGGACAGTGAGGTGGGTTGAGAACTGGCTGACTGGCAGAGCGCAGAGGGTCGT
>NW_011239091.1:0-425 GCF_000146605.3 Meleagris gallopavo | reverse complement strand
AACCTGGTAACAGCCTTTCAATAACCTCAAGGAAAGAACAAGGGGAAAAATGGAAGGTGAAAATCTAAGGAAAATAGTCTTGTACAGTGAGGGTGCTGAGGCAGTGGCACAGGTTGCCAGAGACATGGTGGATGTGCTGGCCCTTTCAAGGTGAGCCTGGCTCAGACTCTGAGCAACTTGATCTAGCTGTGGATGGTCAGCATGGGGGAGTCGGATCACATCGCAAACCTACCTGCATACAAGCAGCGCACCAACATGGGGTGCATGATGTTCATTACCTGCTGGACACATCTCACACCACTGACTGGAGGAGCCCAGGCAATCCTTCAACTCCATCAGGCTGCAAAATGAAATCAGAAGAGACGCAGAACGTAATTTAAAACACAACAAGGATGCACACAATGCCCTTAAAAAACACCGCATGG
>NW_011239090.1:0-480 GCF_000146605.3 Meleagris gallopavo | reverse complement strand
TTAGGAAGGATAGAAAGTGTGACGCGGGGAACTACCAGCATGTCAGTCTCACCTCTGTGCTGGTCACGGATCATGGAGCAGATCATCCTGGAAGTGACTCTCAAGCACACATTCCAGTGCGTCACCACCCTGTGACGTGAAAAGCTGCCTCCTAAGAACCAACCTAAACCTCCCCTGTCTCACTTGAAAACCATTTCCCCTTGTCCTATCGCTATCCACCCTCCTAAACAGTCGTTGCCCCCTCCTGCTTATGCGCTCCCTTCGAGTCTTGGAAGGCTGTCATGAGCTATCTCCAGAGCTTTCTCTTCTCCCACAGAAACAATCCCAGTTCCCTCAACATTTCTTTCTAAGAGAGGTGCTCCAGCCCTCTGATCATCTTCGTGGCCCTTCTCTGGACCTGCTCCAAAAGCTCCACATCATTCCCGTGCTGGAGCCCCAGGCCTGGACGCAGTGCTGCACATGGGGCCGCACACCAGAGCC
>NW_011239089.1:0-460 GCF_000146605.3 Meleagris gallopavo | reverse complement strand
CCTTTCCTCCAAAGTTTTAAGCGCCCGATGGATCTGGGTGTCATATTCGCGCTTAAGAGGCGTTGGTCCTGGGAGTGGGAGTCTGGGGTTTACCTCTGCGGGGGCCTCTTGGCCAACATCCCCACCGTTTTACGCCTCTGCCTCCTTCGCCTACTCTTTTGCTTAGAGCAGCGAGGCGTTTCATCTTCTCGGCAGCAGTCGTATTCTTCAGGGGTCCCTCTTTTTGCCCCTTATAGGCTTACTCGACTCTCCATCAACCACTTCCAGGCTCTCAAGGTTTTACCCCCGTGAAGCGCACCAACCCCTCCTTTGGGCCAATTCCCATTTCAAAAGAGTCCCATCATAGGGCTCTAAATAATCTCTGTAGAAACTTGACCAATCGGTTACAGGTCCCGGGTATCTCAGAAGAGATATCCATAGGTATAACGGATCCACCAGTTATCCTTACAGAAGTCGGTTA
>NW_011239088.1:0-406 GCF_000146605.3 Meleagris gallopavo | reverse complement strand
TCAGGTACCGAGAGCGAGAGGGACAGACAGTGATGGGCAGTGGACTTCCTCTGCTCTCAGCAGTCTGGCTTCTTTTCAGGGTAACATCGCAGCGCAGCCATCCTCCATCCATAAAATCTGCAAGCTGAAGACAGCTGGAAGCAAATCCAACCAGCTGCTCTTACCTTGCACTAAACTGAGGCGAATCCCTTTGATTCTCAGCTCTCACAGCCATTCACACCGAGTGCACTGAAGCGCTTAGGATTTCTGACTTCATCGAACACTCCTTGGGCATGTGGAGGGGGAAGCAGGGCTGCAGAAAACAACGTATTTGGGATCCACATATTTTTAGTATTGGAGTGCAGGTGATGACAAGCACTTCTGCATTCCGAGTTGCTTAATCTGACAAAGTCAGTTGCTCCCCAGC
>NW_011239087.1:0-399 GCF_000146605.3 Meleagris gallopavo | reverse complement strand
TTATTTATCGGCTCGCTCGCTCGCTCGCTCGCTTCATTTATTTATTTATTTATTCATTCATTCATTCATTCATTCATTCATTCATTCATTCATTCATTCATTCATTCATTCCTCGTGTTTTATTCTTATCGATTTTTCCCCTTTTAATTTTCGTTTTATCGATCTTTAGGTGTTCCGTCCCCGTCCCCGCCCCGTCCCCGTCCCGTCCCGTCCCGTCCCGTCCCCGGTTTCGCGATTTGTTGATTGATTGATTGATTGATTGGATTGGATTGGATTTTTGTTGTTGTTGTTGTTTATGTGTGTACTTGTTCGTCTATTTATTTTTGATTTCTATTTTTATCTTTTAATTTTCGTATGTTTGTTTGTTTGTTTGTTTACTGGTGTGCCTACTTATTTGTC
>NW_011239086.1:0-495 GCF_000146605.3 Meleagris gallopavo | reverse complement strand
CAGGGACTTGACCTGACTGCCTCGACTTCTGAAATAGCATGGAGAGTGGCTCGGTGACTGCAGCGGTGAATTCCCTCGGAACTCTGGGACTCATCTCGTCAGGACCCAAAGACTCGTGGATGTTTGGGTCCTCAGGTGGTCCAGAACCTGATCTCCCATGGCAGTGTGGGATGGGAAGGGGTGTGTGGGACTGAGGAAGCAATGGCAGTCCCCACCTCACCAAAGCAAAGCAAAGATGAGGGCTGTGCATAATGAGCAGTTCTCAGACAAGATGGAAGCCAAAAATGGTGTTGGGTAGCTGAGCCTTCTCTGGTGGTAAGCAACATGGTGCACAGAGTGCAGCCATGTGCTCCGAGCAAGGAGCACAGGTTTGTGCAAGAGGCCCCGGATGCAGGGCAGTGCCTTCATGACTGTATTGTGTCCAGCAGGTGCAGCAGAGCTGCGTGCTCCCAAGTGCCGTAACAACTGCACGGAGAGATGTGTTGGTCTCGGTGG
>NW_011239085.1:0-529 GCF_000146605.3 Meleagris gallopavo | reverse complement strand
CGGTATCTAGAGCCAGAGCATACCAACATACCAAACATGGTGAAGAAAAAGGCAACTCTATCCCAGTGACCAGTATTGAATGTACCTCTTTTGCCTGCTCCGTAGGAAGAGGGCACGTGTTCAGCTTCTAAGCATCATTTCACAACGCTTGGCCACAGAAGGACAAGGAGTGAGGAAGCAGGTGGTCCAGACAAATTCAGGGCAAACGCGTAGAATGGCCTGGGTTGAAAAAGGACCTTCTAGATGGTCTAGTTTCAACCACCCTGCCGTGCTGGGCTGTTGTGGTTTTGTGATTTTTTGTTGTCAGTATCCCACATCAGAACATCATGTGAACCAGTGGGAGTTAACGAGTTAATCTTCTGGATCCGTTCACTGCCTTTTGTGGACTCTTGGAGTATCCTGATGGGAAGGGAGGGGAGGGGCGGCATCCCTGGCGGGCAGGGGCGGTGGGGCGGAGCTCGCCGCTGAGAAAAGCATAGTGGTTTCCCTCGCACTGTCGTGGTTTGCCCGGCATTTTGAATACTCTTGT
>NW_011239084.1:0-407 GCF_000146605.3 Meleagris gallopavo | reverse complement strand
CCCAGAAACACCAGCTTGCCCACTGATACATGACCTTCCCCCCCAGGTAAGAATTTTCTCCCAGCTCTACCAGTTCTCTTGAAATTCCACACATTTTCCACCAAAAATACTACTTCACATATCTAAATGGGACATAGACTACAAAAGCATGACAATTTCTCACACATATACCATTTTGATATGACCCATAGCTCGTTTTCTCTCAGAAATAACATTTCTGGCCCATAAAATGGCTTTTTCTTTCAGAAAATTCCAACTTTCCAGGCGCAAATAGATTATCTTTTCCCTTCAAAAGACTACGGAAAAGCGGTATTTCCCGGAAAAAACGTCATCTATTTGGGAGAAATCTGGTATGTCTTGAAGAAAATGTCTCCGTAGGGAGAAGGCTGATATTTGCGAGGTGTAAT
>NW_011239083.1:0-449 GCF_000146605.3 Meleagris gallopavo | reverse complement strand
GTGCTCGCAGGGCTGCACCCGCCCAGGTGTTGCCACAAAAACAGGAGGGCAAGGGAATGCCAGGCAAAGGCAAAGGGGCCAAGAGAACATGGAGGAAATGCCAAGGATGAGGCCCAGACAATACGGCAGGGAACGCCAAAACTGAATGCCGACATGAATGTGGCAACACAAAGCCAAGGGGTCATTAGGCCAAGAGAATGGGGCAAAGGAAACACAAAAATCGGAGGACAAGAGAATGTAATAGTGAAAACAGTGCAAGACCAGAGACAAGCAAGACACAGAACCAAGAGGATAGGCAGCCTTCTGGGCACCATGAAGCGCAATTCAGAGCTCTGGGGGAACCCTATTGTGCCGGGCTGTGGAATGGGTAAACGCTGGCGGGTGTGCATCGCCCTTACCTGCTGGGCAGACAATGACCAGTCAGCAAAGTGAGGTTCCGGGGCATGCCG
>NW_011239082.1:0-548 GCF_000146605.3 Meleagris gallopavo | reverse complement strand
TAAGCCAGTAGTGTGCACTTGCAGCCCAGAAGGCCAACTGTATCCTGGGCTGCATTCAAAGAGGAGCGACCAGCAGGGAGAGGGAGGTGACTTGTCCCCCCTCTACTCGGCTCTGGTGTGCGGCCCCATGTGCAGCACTGCGTCCAGGCCTGGGGCTCCAGCACGGGAATGATGTGGAGCTTTTGGAGCAGGTCCAGAGAAGGGCCACGAAGATGATCAGAGGGCTGGAGCACCTCTCTTAGAAAGAAATGTTGAGGGAACTGGGATTGTTTCTGTGGGAGAAGAGAAAGCTCTGGAGATAGCTCATGACAGCCTTCCAAGACTCGAAGGGAGCGCATAAGCAGGAGGGGGCAACGACTGTTTAGGAGGGTGGATAGCGATAGGACAAGGGGAAATGGTTTTCAAGTGAGACAGGGGAGGTTTAGGTTGGTTCTTAGGAGGCAGCTTTTCACGCACAGGGTGGTGACGCACTGGAATGTGTGCTTGAGAGTCACTTGCAGGATGATCTGCTCCATGATCCGTGACCAGCACAGAGGTGAGACTGACAT
>NW_011239081.1:0-437 GCF_000146605.3 Meleagris gallopavo | reverse complement strand
GGAGCTCCACGGTCTCAGCTCTACCGTGAACTGTCTGCACGGCATGCAGGACCTGCCTCACTCCCACACATCGATTGGAGCAGTGTGAGCTGGTGGCTGGGCAGCTCGCATCGCTTTATGTTGTGCAGTATTTCAGTTTGGTGCCGTATCTTCTCTACATCTGCCTCAGTTCTGCCACTCTGATCTGCATGAACACAGCAATATCATCTACTGCTGCACGAACTGCTCCTTGTGCACCTAACAACACACCTGAAGCCCTTCCATGTTGCAATACCAGCCAGGCCAGGCTTCGGACCCTTTCCCTTTCCCGCCTTTTGCCCTGTCCTTCCTTGCCCTGCCTTTTCTCCCTCCCTCCCTCCCTCCCCTCCCTCCCTTCCCACTCTTCCCTCCCTCCTTCCCTACCAGCCCGGCTCTCACGGCGTTGTCCTTTTCCCGTT
>NW_011239080.1:0-536 GCF_000146605.3 Meleagris gallopavo | reverse complement strand
CATTGGAGCAAAAGTCTCAGATGTCAGTGGTGATGATGAGAAAGTTTTGTTAGGAAAGAGACGACACCATATGACATATGGAACAACAGTAGCAATGTGGAAATTAGACACCCAGACACATACGCTTTCTAAAATTATCCATGAAACTAAAACGAAGGGCAACATACTTAACATACTCTTACATTGTGCTTGCATGTATACTACAGAACTGCTGACTGAACAGACTTGCATATCAGTCTTCCCTGCATCAGACATAGAGTCTGCTTTTGAATCAATCAGGTTTTTTGACGGCAAGGGAATGACTTAAAAGAGTATCTCATGTGAAAAAGTGTAAGGATAGAAACAGTGATATTTGTGGATGGAAAAGATGAATAGGAGCATTAAGAATGGCTTCATTAGCCTAGAAGAGTGAATATAAGCAACCATATTGGGTAGGTACATGGTAGAATACAAAGATAGTTGGGATAAACATACAACATATGACTAGTTTGAGAGTGAAGTTTTCATGAGGTCAGTGAGGAATGAAATCTGCCATA
>NW_011239079.1:0-473 GCF_000146605.3 Meleagris gallopavo | reverse complement strand
AGGTGAGTGGTGGGCAGTCCTTTTCCTACCTTCTTAATATACTGCCATTGCACTGGTGTTTCTGCTGTTACTTATGTTATGGCTTCTTATTTGTCTTGTGTGTGTGTGTGTGTGTGTGCTGGTGCAGGGGGGAGGGGCCGGGGCCGGGGCCGTCACGGCCGGGCCAGGTTTCCATTTCTTTGTGTACTGGTGTGTTGTTAAAACACGTTCTCTCCGTGTTTGTTGTCATCCCACTTTCTTCCCTCTGTTTTGCAGGTCAGCTCGTGCTAGAAGTGATGGTGTCACTGTATGAATGAAGGTCAGTCCAGGAGCAGCTGCTGATGGAAGGAATGAAGCCCACGTTACTAAACTGAAGCATCTCCTGGTAAGGTGTCAGAGCCGGCAGCAATGATGTCTGTCACTGTACAAACCAGAGGGCTGGCTCCTCCAAGTGCTTGCTGACTGATGTGTGAGAGCATCTGCCTTCTCCAACT
>NW_011239078.1:0-433 GCF_000146605.3 Meleagris gallopavo | reverse complement strand
CTGTCATGACAAAGGGACTAGCACGATGGAAAGAATGCAGCAGTTAAGACAAAAGACAGAAGTGGAGTGGAGCTGAAGAGGGGTGGAGAGAAACCAAGCGTGGCAGAAGTAAAGGAGATGGGAAGAGAGGAGAGAAGCAAGCGAGAAAAGCACAAGAGAAGTGAGGACAGAAGAGCAGAGAATGAAAAGAGCAGTAAAGAAGAGCGGATAGTGCTAGAAGCAGAAGAGTGGAGGAAGAGAGCAGGTGAAGAAAGAGGAGAGAGGACAATGAAGAAAGAAGAGCAGAAGAGGAGTGGAGATGATGAAGAGGTGTGAGGACACAGGGAAGAAAGATCAGAAGAGGAGCGCAGTCAGAAGAAAGAGGAGTGAAGATACAGAAAAGAAAGAAGAAAAACAGTTCAGATGCAGAAGAAAAAGGACCGAGGATATAGGA
>NW_011239077.1:0-337 GCF_000146605.3 Meleagris gallopavo | reverse complement strand
CCTTAATTTTTATATCTGTTATATATCTCAGTTACTTTCTTAAGAAAAGGTCCACATTATCACTAAAATAAATTTTCAAATCAAAGAAATCTTTATATTAAACATACTAAAAACATATATTTCTTAAGTGGCTTTGCAAGTTATACACTCAGTATCTTAACTGTTATCCTAGAAGATTATGAATGTATTTTTTTTGTTTGCTGGTTTATTTATTTTTTTTTTTTGCATTTTGCATTTTTGCATTTTGCTTAAAACTTGTATCAGTATCTGTTCTGAAGAAATGAGAACATAAGTAACACACTTTAAGAGTATCTGAATCATGTCTTGCATGAATTAA
>NW_011239076.1:0-449 GCF_000146605.3 Meleagris gallopavo | reverse complement strand
CCCACAGAGCCTCAGAGAGCTGCTGCGGTAACTCACCCACTCCCCTCTGCCTGCTCTCTGCCTCCATGGTAAAGGCATTCGCTGGCATTGCAGCGGCTGTGCCTCCGGAGAAGTGCTTCGTATGCGCCGTTGTCCTCCCATGTCGGTAATCTACAAGAGTAGGGAGGGGAAGCGATGAGCCCCCAGTGTCCCAGCATAAGATCCAAGGTTATCCAAACATATCCACCCCAACTCTACTTCCAGATTCTCTGTGAAGCTGGAGCAAGTGCTCATGAGACAGCCAAGGGCCAGGCCTGCCAAGGCCGTCCCTGGGCAGGCTCTGCACGACAGCCTTAATGTCAGCCGAACTGGGCAGAAGGACACCAACCTGTATGGGATTTGAATCCCCAGAATGGCCATCTCTACAAAGAACCGGATGTTGTCTCGACAAGCGGCGCACTGGAAGCACA
>NW_011239075.1:0-486 GCF_000146605.3 Meleagris gallopavo | reverse complement strand
AAATAGGAGGTGAAATCTAAGGAAAATGTCTTGTTACAGTGAGGGTGCTGAGGCAGTGGCGACAGGTTGCCAGAGACATGGTGGATGTGCTGGCCTTTCAAGGTGAGCCTGGCTCAGACTCTGAGCAACTTGATCTAGCTGTGGATGGTCAGCATGGGGGAGTCGGATCACATCGCAAACCTACCTGCATACAAGCAGCGCACCAACATGGGGTGCATGATGTTCATTACCTGCTGGACACATCTCACACCACTGACTGGAGGAGCCCAGGCAATCCTTCAACTCCATCAGGCTGCAAAATGAAATCAGAAGAGACGCAGAACGTAATTTAAAACACAACAAGGATGCACACAATGCCCTTAAAAACACACCGCATGGATGCAATTAGCACATGAATTACAGCCATCCAGCTTGAGATCCTCCAGAAAAGCAGAGCTCACAGCTCTGAAAGAAAGCAGGAATCACTCACCCCATTCTAAGGGCTCA
>NW_011239074.1:0-501 GCF_000146605.3 Meleagris gallopavo | reverse complement strand
GATGGTGGAGGTTCAAGATCCTGAGCGGAGAAGCAAAGCAATAAGTAGGATTGCTACCCTGGACTTTAGGAGAGCCAACTTCGATCTCTTCCGGGGACCTACTTGGAGCTATCCCGTGGGGCTCGGGTGTTAGAAGGTAAGGGGGGCCGTCTGAGAGCTGGTCAGCATTTAAACAGCTCTTCTTCCAAGCTCAGGATCGGTGCGTCCCTGTGAGCAAGAAATCGGGAAAAGGTGGCAGGAGACCTTTGTGGATGAGCAAGGAGCTCATGCGCAAGCTCAAAGGAAAGAAGAAGGTCCATGAAATGTGGAAAAAGGGTCTGATCGCTTGGGAAGAATATAGGAATGTAGTCAGGGCCTGCAGGGATGCAACGAGGAAGGCTAAAGCCCGTCTGGAATTGAATCTAGCTAAAGTGATAAAGGATAATAAAAAAGGCTTCTTCAAGTATGTTAATAGCAAAAGGAAAACTAGGGAGAATGTGGGCCCCTTACTAAGTGAGGGGG
>NW_011239073.1:0-498 GCF_000146605.3 Meleagris gallopavo | reverse complement strand
TTCATCAGGGACATCAACAGTGGGGTTGAGTGCACCCTAAGGACACCAAGCTGTGGGGTGCAGTGACACAGCAGAGGGACGGGATGCCATCCACAGAGACCTCAACAGGCTGAGCAGTGGGCACAAATCCAAGTGCAGGGTCAGTAGCTGGGATGAGGGAACACCCACCACCAAAACATGCTAGGGGATGAAAGGACTGAGCGTAGTCCTGCTCCATAAGGCCTGGGTGTACTGGTGGGTGGAGCTGGACACAAGCCAGCAGTGGGCCCTTCCAGCCCAGAAAGCCAACCGTATCCTGGGCTGCATCCAAAGATGCGCAGTCAGCGGGCCAAGGGAGGAGATCCCCATCCCTCTGCTCTGCGCTGGTCAGGCCTCAGCTGCAGTGCTGCGTCCAGATGTGGAGTCCTCAGTGCAGGGAGACATGGAGCTGTGCGAGTGCATCCAGAGTACAGCCACAAACACGAACCCAAGGATGGAACCCCTCTCCTGTAAGCAAGG
>NW_011239072.1:0-478 GCF_000146605.3 Meleagris gallopavo | reverse complement strand
CAGCCCACCAGGCTTCTCTCGGCGACTTCATGGCTGCCGGCCTGAACTACCAGTCAGCAGTCATAATCAGAGGGACGAAACAGACCAGGGAGTGTGAGCCGCCGTGCCTCAGGGCCTCCCCCCCTTCCCCAGCAGATCTTGCTGTGGTGTTTTTGCTGCTTTGGTGTTTTTTCCCTTTCTGGGAAGGCTCCCTTGGTGCGAGCCTCCTCTATGAAGGTGATGCGCACAGGATCTTTGCAGAACTGGCCCAGCTGAGGATTCCCAGTGTGCTCTGGATGCTTCCCAGCGTGCTGCAGCACTCACAGGACCTCCCCGTGTACTCTGGGGGACCTCACAGGGACGTAGGTTCCCTCTCAAAATGTGCTCTCTCCCCCCGGGGCATGGCTGTCTCTGGACACTTCACAGCCACCGAGGCCTCTTTTATCCCCAGCCCAGTGCCCTTCCTCCTCCCTGGGAACATGCCCCCAGTCCCTGTACA
>NW_011239071.1:0-537 GCF_000146605.3 Meleagris gallopavo | reverse complement strand
GCTTTGTTTCCGGGAGAAAATAGCATTCTCTGGGGAGAAGATGTCCTCTTTTGGATGGAAAAGTAGTACTTGTGGGAGAAGCTGTCCAATGTTTGGGCCCAAGGTAGCATTACTGGGAGGTAATGTCATTGTATTGGAGAAGGGAGGTATATCTTGGGGAGAATGTGTTCTTTTTGGAAGCCAACGGTGTACTTTGGGGGGAAAAAGCGGGCCTTTCTGGGAGAAAGTGTCCTAGTTTGGGGAGAAAGTGTCATAGTGCGGAGTGTGGTGTAGCAGATTAGGTTTAATTGGGAGGTATTCCTAAGAGAACTGTCATTTCTGGGTGAAAAGGTCTTATGTGGGGGGGAAAAGGTGAGGAATGTGTGAGAAAGCTGGTGTTTCTGGGAGTAAATGCCATCTTTTGGGGGCTAGAAATGGTCTTTCTGGTGGGATGTGCCACATCTTTGTGAGGCAATCGGTGTTTGTGAGGGCCAATGGCATATATTCCGGATCGAAATGGTCTTTCCGCAGTAAAAGTCCAAAAGTCTGGGAGTAAGT
>NW_011239070.1:0-442 GCF_000146605.3 Meleagris gallopavo | reverse complement strand
ATTTTTTTATTTTTATTTTTTTATTTTTTATTTTTTTTATTTTTTTTATTTTTTTTATTTTTTATTTTTCATTTCTTTATTATTTTTTATTTACGCGTCCACGTATTTGTCTATTTTATTTATTTATTCGTTTGTATTTCTAAAATTCTTATTATTTCTTTATTTCTTCCTGCATTTTTAATCGTTTTTTTATTTTTTATTTTTTAACTTTTTCGTTATTTTATTTATTTTCATTTATTTCTTTATCATTTTCGTTTATGCGTCCACGTGTTTGTCTGTTTGTTTATAATTCCGTTATTTGTTCATTTCAATTTTTTTATTTTTTATTTATTTACGTGCCCGCGTATTTGTCTCTTTGTTTTTTAAATGTTGTTTTTATTGTTACTTATTGTTGTTATTTATTTATTTATTTGCTTGCTTATTTATCGGTCTCGCTCGCTCA
>NW_011239069.1:0-442 GCF_000146605.3 Meleagris gallopavo | reverse complement strand
CCAATTTAAATAACGTGGCTGTATTGGTTATTTATTTATTTAATGTTATCTTTCATTGTCGCATTTCCTGAAAAGTCTTCAGGTCTGGCATTTTAGGCTTGATTTTGAATCTGCAAACTCTAGTATTCTCGAGCAACTCCATCCTGTAAGTGGATTAGATTTCATACTCCATTGTAAAACTGCTTTTAAGAATTGGTATTGCAAGAAATGATTCTTGAGGTCCCTTCCAACCCGGGCCATTCTGTGATTCTGTGACTAGGAAAGGCGTTACAACGGAGGTGTGATGGTGGGAGGACTGGCAGAGCAGAGAGGTACTATAAAGGAAGGGAAGAAGATTGCTCCCCCATATCAGAAGATTCCAGGTGCAGAGGTAAAAAGCATCACCAAGGAGGGACCTCCAGAAGGAGATCCTTCCCCAGCTGCAGTCAGCCCTTGCATGAGC
>NW_011239068.1:0-521 GCF_000146605.3 Meleagris gallopavo | reverse complement strand
GCATGATGTTCATACCTGCTGGACACATCTCACACCACTGACTGGAGGAGCCCAGGCAATCCTTCAACTCCATCAGGCTGCAAAAATGAAATACAGAAGAGACGCAGAACATAATTTACAACACAACAAGGATGCACACAATGCCCTTAAAAAACACCCACCGCATGGATGCAATTAGCACATAGCCCTATTAATTACAGCCATCCAGCTTGAGATCCTCCAGAAAAGCAGAGCTCACAGCTCTGAAAGACAGCAGGAATCACTCACCCCATTCTAAGGGCTCACCCCACACCCCAAAGGAAGCAGTCTCCAGATTCAGATGCTGCTCTTACACCTAGCAGCCCTTCAGCGCACTTGCGATCCCCCAAAAAGACAAGATCACAGCCCTGAAAGAAAAAAAGAAACCACTTACCCCATTCCAAGGACCAATACTCCCCCACACTCTCAAGTGAAGGAAGCAGCTTCCAGGTCCAAATACCTACCAGCCCTTAAGTACGCTCAGGGTTCCCTGCTAAAAAACA
>NW_011239067.1:0-560 GCF_000146605.3 Meleagris gallopavo | reverse complement strand
ACCAACTCTGTAGAATCAACCTTTGAGGAACAATTAGAAAGAGAGAAACGTAATTCGGCTTCGTTGCAAATGGCTTTTGAGGAACTGTTAACGTGTAAGCACGCCAGCGATACTGTCACCCACAGTTTGCCTCAAGAAAAAACTTTTCCTCAGGAGGAACTACGGGGAATGAAGGAAAGGCTAGGTAAATTAGAAATCCCAACAGCCCCATTGCGTCCTTCGATAAAAACCGAATATACCTTCGATAGCAGCGAGGATCTAGATCCTCAAATGAGTGTTAAGGAAATTCCCTTCTCAGCCACTGAACTAGCAACACTGAAAAAAGATTTTAGCCGCTCTGCAAAGGAATCTGAAACAGAGTACTTACGGAGGGTTGGTCTCGCTGGTGGAGACCAAATCGTGTTAACTGAGAAGGAAGCGGAAGGTTATTGGGGACCAGGAGTATATTCAACTACTGGCAAGAATTGTGCTCTCTGGTCCTTAACACAGAGGGCTGCCTATTGGGCAGGTGGTCTCAGCCCTTTAGAAAGGGGAGGCCCTCTTGCTATTACTGGAACAGT
>NW_011239066.1:0-482 GCF_000146605.3 Meleagris gallopavo | reverse complement strand
AACAAGATAGCAAGGCTCCAAGTTGACAAATATCCTAGAGTATTGGCAGTCCGCCTGGACTTTCAAGGTCACGCTTTCAGACGGTACCGTGAAAACAGATAAACTTTCCCAATGAAGCTGTCTGAGAGCGGAGAGAGAGATTTGTTCAAAAAGCTAAAAAGCAACTATTGCCCGCATTCTCCACCAAGAATGTCAACGGTTTACGGGCTGGTTCGGCCCGGTTCCGTTACTAGAAGGGCGGAGGGATCCGCGGATTCTTGCCCCTGGATATAAAGAAAATAGGGGACCCCGAAATAATTGAAAACAGTGTCAACAATCTGAGGTAAAACAAAGTAATTTACTAAATATGGTATCAACAGAATTTTTATAAGGAGAGAGAATGTGAAATTGATGGTGGATCGGCCTTACAACAACGCTGAGATGAGAAGCGCAGGCAGAGAAGCGCAAGCGAAGCAGTGCAGACAAAGAAGAGAGCATCAGGT
>NW_011239065.1:0-360 GCF_000146605.3 Meleagris gallopavo | reverse complement strand
GAAAGACAGGGAGCTGTTGGAGAGGGTCCAGAGGAGCCACAAAGATGATCAGGGGGCTGCAGCAACCCTCTCCTGCGAAGGCAGGCTGAGGGAGCTGGGCTTGTTCAGCCTGGAGAAGAGAAGGCTGCTGGGTGAGCTCATTGCAGCCTTTCAGGACCTAAAGGGAGCCACAAACAGGAGGGGAGTCAACTCTTGGAAAGGGCAGATAACAGCAGGACCAGGGAAAATGGTTTGAAGTTGAGGCAGGGAAGATTTAGGTTGGATTTAGGCTGCACCAGCACAGCTGATACAGGCACTCCAGCCTTTAGCTGAGCACTGTCTAAGAAACCACAACTCAGTCTCCAAATGAGCCCAACACTG
>NW_011239064.1:0-449 GCF_000146605.3 Meleagris gallopavo | reverse complement strand
ATTTTAGTAACATAGTTACCGAATTACCTAACAAATACTTTCTCACAAAGACTACAGTAGATGTTAAATGTGCTTAAACAATGTGGGTACAGTGCTCTGAACTGGGAAACACGCTGTAAGCTTGTTCATTAGAGCAGCATGAGCAAAATACATGTAACAAACCGTCAGGGAGTCAGGGCCTTGACACAAAGCAGAGCTGTCCCACTCTGTGGGGAATGTGAGGATGCCGTGTGCAGGCTCCAAGATGCTCCCCTCCATCCTCCTTCCGAGCTGATCTCCATGCAAGGACAGATGGATGACCAGAACAATGACCAGTGTAAAGGGGCACAAGTGTTAGGGGGGGTAATTAAACAATTCAGAGGCCCTGTTTATGTTTATGTTGTAAAGCAGGCATCCGAAAGGTACGCCCAAATGTTTGTTAAGGAAGCAATGGTTAGAAGGCAATTAAC
>NW_011239063.1:0-486 GCF_000146605.3 Meleagris gallopavo | reverse complement strand
TGTTTTTACTCACAGGTGCAACTTGCTACTGCTCCAGCCTGTCAAGTGGAGATGATGACTTCCTCCAACTGGGGCAGGGAGGAAAGTAGCAAAGAAATTTGTCTGCCAGCATGAAGTAGCAGGTCCGGAAGGTGGTAACAGGCGTGGCAGGCCAGTTAGCAAGATGTTAGAATCCTAGAATCCCAAGGTTGGCAAAGACCTACGGGATCATCAGTCCAACCACCACCTGTCAGCAACAGTTCTCACTAATGCATGTCCCTCAACACAGCGTCTAAACCTTCCCTGAACACCTCCAGGGTGGGCAGTTACAGAGTACAAGAATTTTGGATGCCAACCATCTCCCACCACAGCCATTTCTCACCCCAGTCATTTCCCACCCCAACAATCTCACAGTACAGCCATTTCATTTCCCACTCCAAAAAGATCCCACCTCCCCAAGAATTCCCATTCCCACCCGCAATTCCCACTCCAGCCCTTCCCACCTCC
>NW_011239062.1:0-463 GCF_000146605.3 Meleagris gallopavo | reverse complement strand
CTGAGCTAGATACTCTCATCATCGAACGAGACAGGCTCCGAGCTGAACTGGAGGATGAGAGCATTGGAACTGACCAACCTGATCAACTACAGGAAGCACCACAATTGATGTCACTTGCCCCTGTAAGAGGACGGAAAATGAAACGAATCTCGACTCAGTTAGAAGAGAAGAAGAAGAGGAGAGAGGTCCAGAGGAGTGGCTCCCAAGATCCACAAGAAGCACCCCTAAGTCCAGGGGAGGGGCCCTCAGTAAGACCACGGTCACCGGCGCCAATGAGGGCAACAAGAAGTCCCGAAAGAGTAAGAGGTGAGCAAGATATCGTTACCATTGTTGATCGATCTCTGAAAATGAATGAAATTCGAAGTCTGAGAAAAGACTTTTCACGTCACCCAAATGAGCCTATTGCCACTTGGTTACTTCGATGTTGGGACAATGGGGCCAACAGTGTGTGGCTGGATAGTAG
>NW_011239061.1:0-464 GCF_000146605.3 Meleagris gallopavo | reverse complement strand
TGAGGAGGCTGCCAGCGTGACTTCATAAGACTGAAGTCCTGCCCCGCCCTGTGATGTCACAATGCCTTTCCCGGTGCGGGTGCAGCCGTGCACCCAGCTTGGGGCTGGGGACCCTACCCCCAAATCCCACCTCCCCTGTTCCACCTCCCCTTTTTCCAATCCGTCTGCACTCTGTAATTTTCATGAGCACACGAGGTCATAGAATCATAGAATCGTATAGTGGCCTGGGTTGAGAAGGCCCACAGTGCTCACCTAGTTTCAACCCCCCTGCTATGTGCAAGGGCGCCAGCCACCAGAGCAGGCTGCCCAGAGCCACATCCAGCCTGGCCTTGAATGCCTCCAGGGATGGGGCATCCACAGCCTCCTTGGGCAACCTGTTCCAGTGTGTCACCTCCCTCTGAGTGAAAAACTTTCCCCTACTATCTAACCTAAACCTCTCCTGTCTTAGTTTAAAGCCATTCCCC
>NW_011239060.1:0-518 GCF_000146605.3 Meleagris gallopavo | reverse complement strand
GTGAGTAGGGACTGCCATTGCTTCCTCAGTCCCACACACCCTCCCATCCCACACTGCCATGGGAGATCAGGTTCTGGACCACCTGAGGACCCAAACATCCAGGAGTCTTTGGGTCCTGACGAGATGAGTCCCAGAGTTCCGAGGGAATTCACCGCTGCAGTCACCGAGCCACTCTCCATGGTATTTCACAAGTCGAGGCAGTCAGGTCAAGTCCCTGGTGAGGAGAAAAAAGGTGACAGCACACCTCTTAGGAAGGATAGAAAGTGTGACGCGGGGAACTACCAGCATGTCAGTCTCACCTCTGTGCTGGTCACGGATCATGGAGCAGATCATCCTGGAAGTGACTCTCAAGCACACATTCCAGTGCGTCACCACCCTGGGCGTGAAAAGCTGCCTCCTAATAACCAACCTAAACCTCCCCTGTCTCACTTGAAAACCATTTCCCCTTGTCCTATCGCTATCCACCCTCCTAAACAGCCGTTGCCCCCTCCTGCTTATGCGCTCCCTTCGAGTCTTGG
>NW_011239059.1:0-487 GCF_000146605.3 Meleagris gallopavo | reverse complement strand
AGATTCATTTGTACTGAGCTGATCTGAAGATATGCTCACCCAATGCATCCATCTGTTAATGAGTGGTCAGTTCCTGGTACCAAACTGGAAATAGACCAAAGAAACTGAAATACATCATTTTACAATTATTTTTGTAATAGAATTATTTTTTTCTTGCGTGGCTACACTATTTGGTTACGAGTACCTGTACGTAGAATCATAGAATCGCTCAGGTTAGGAAAGACCATAAGGATCATCGAGTCCAACCACATATTTGTCTTCAGAATCCACCCACTTCACTAGAAATAAATACAAAAAAGAAAAAAAAATATTTCCATGCTGCTTCCATGGAGATAATAGTTTTAAAAAAAGACCACCCACCTATTTTGCAGCATTTTAGGGTGGCTGAAAATAGTTATTCTGCCCTGAAGCATTTGTATCTCTCCTCAGATAAGCTCATTTGGGAAAAACTGTAGTTTTAAATAAGCAAAATCTGAAGCAAGCTTCT
>NW_011239058.1:0-520 GCF_000146605.3 Meleagris gallopavo | reverse complement strand
TTCATCAGGGACATCAACAGTGGGGTTGAGTGCACCCTAAGGACACCAAGCTGTGGGGTGCAGTGACACAGCAGAGGGACGGGATGCCATCCACAGAGACCTCAACAGGCTGAGCAGTGGGCACAAATCCAAGTGCAGGGTAGGTAGCTGGGATGAGGGAACACCCACCACCAAAACATGCTAGGGGATGAAAGGACTGAGCGTAGTCCTGCTCCATAAGGCCTGGGAGTACTGGTGGGTGGGACGCTGGACACAAGCCAGCAGTGGGCCCTTCCAGCCCAGAAAGCCAACCGTATCCTGGGCTGCATCCAAAGATGCGCAGTCAGCGGGCGAAGGGAGGAGATCCCCATCCCTCTGCTCTGCGCTGGTCAGGCCTCAGCTGCAGTGCTGCGTCCAGATGTGGAGTCCTCAGTGCAGGGAGACATGGAGCTGTGCGAGTGCATCCAGAGTACAGCCACAAACACGAACCCAAGGATGGAACCCCTCTCCTGTAAGCAAGGAGAGCTGGGCTGTTCAGCCT
>NW_011239057.1:0-482 GCF_000146605.3 Meleagris gallopavo | reverse complement strand
ATGGCAAGTGCGCTGAAGGGCTGCTAGGTGTAAGAGCAGCATGTGAATCTGGAGACTGCTTCCTTTGGGGTGTGGGGTGAGGCCCTTAGAATGGGGTGAGTGATTCCTGCTTGATTTCAGAGCTGTGAGCTCTGCTTTTCTGGAGGATCTCAAGCTGGATGGCTGTAATTAATAGGGCTATGTGCTAATTGCATCCATGCGGTGGGTGTTTTTTAAGGGCATTGTGTGCATCCTTGTTGTGTTGTAAATTATGTTCTGCGTCTCTTCTGATTTCATTTTGCAGCCTGATGGAGTTGAAGGATTGCCTGGGCTCCTCCAGTCAGTGGTGTGAGATGTGTCCAGCAGGTAATGAACATCATGCACCCCATGTTGGTGCGCTGCTTGTATGCAGGTAGGTTTGCGATGTGATCCGACTCCCCCATGCTGACCATCCACAGCTAGATCAAGTTGCTCAGAGTCTGAGCCAGGCTCACCTTGAAAGG
>NW_011239056.1:0-507 GCF_000146605.3 Meleagris gallopavo | reverse complement strand
ATACTGAAGCTGACAGGAGCTGTCAGTTGCTTCTGGAGCCCTGCTCTGTGCAGCTGTCTGCGATGGTGCTCCGAGCAGCACTGAACGTCCGCAGCTCTGTTTCCAGACACACAGACATAACCTTGCCTTCTGCCTTTGCTTTCCTGTTGGCTTTTCTGTTATTTCCTAGAACCCTGCTAGTTTTCTTTTGTTGTTTTTTCTTTCATCTGTTGCTTTGCTTTGCTCTTTTTTCCTTTGCTCTGCTGTATGAGAGCTGTTGAACCACAGCCTGAACCACTGATGGAGCAGCTGAGGAAAGGACCCAGCCAGCCCTGGGAGCACAGGTGAAGGCAGTTCAGCTCCGTGGCTGGAAGGGGCAGAGCCTGGCTGCCCCTCTCTTGGAGCTCGTTTGAGGGCTGACTGCCGCGGGGGAAGGGTTTCTTTCTGGAAGTTTCTCCACTGTGGGGTTTGTTCTGTGGGTGTAAATCCTTGGAGGTGAGTGGGTGGGCAGTCCTTTTCCTACCTTCT
>NW_011239055.1:0-505 GCF_000146605.3 Meleagris gallopavo | reverse complement strand
GTCAAGGCCAGGCTGGATGGGGCCCTGGGCTTTGAGTCTGTGGGGTGTCCCCCAAACGCCAACTGTCACGCCGTTGGAGTGACAGAGAGGGGTCCCCAGCTTCGTGGTGTGACACGGGGGGGGTGTCCTCAACTTTGGGGTGGGACACCATTGGGGTGACACAGATTTGTTGGCAGCTTTGGGCTGTGACACTGTGGGGATGACATAGGGGTGTCCCCAGCTTCAGGGTGTCACACTCTGGGGCGTCCCCAACTTTGGGGATGTGACACCTTGATGCCCTGTCCCCACTTCCCCTGGGAAGTCCTCGAGCTGCTCACAGTGTCCCCAACCCCCATAGTGGGAGCTTACAGATCCTTCCAGGGGCCCACGGGATCAACCTGGGGACTCCCTGGACACCCCAAAACCCACCTGGGATGTCTCCAGACTCTTCTGGGTGAGTCCAGAAACTTTCTAGGACGTTCTCCTGCAGATCCTTCTGCATGATTCCAAGAGGGGATAAGGAGGG
>NW_011239054.1:0-533 GCF_000146605.3 Meleagris gallopavo | reverse complement strand
AGATGCAATTACTAAGATGCAATTATTTTCTTCTGATTTCTGTTCTATTTCAGCTCAGCGTAGTTACTCAGCCAGGCTGGTTGTACGTGTGAGCGGACGGACGCTTCGAAGGAGCTGGACGCTCTGCACTCTGACCAATGGCCCAGGAAACCTTACTGCCATAATCAAAGCTATGGTAATGTACATCAACAAAAGCAGAATCAACAAAGGAAGTGTTCTGTTCCAAACTTTGGCTTACGCCATATCTGCGAATATCCTGTACAGTGCTTTTGTAGCTGTGTTACCGAGACCAGCAGAAGTCTTTTTTTCTACCTAAACTCATAAATGAACTTAATTTGATTACACACTGGAGGAGGAATTTGTGGTTTTTTATTAGAAATACATAGAGTTTGTATAATAGCTACCATCACTGACATAGCGGAATAAATAGTTGCAGGTTGATCCTGTGTTGCTTTTTACTCTACGTGTCCAGTATGTTTTTCAAATGAATATTGGCGTCTGATAGAATCCAGTAATGTCTATTCCTTCTGTTC
>NW_011239053.1:0-566 GCF_000146605.3 Meleagris gallopavo | reverse complement strand
CAAAATGAAGGAGAAAGCTCTAAAGCAGGCAGTTGGGATGCTGGCATGATGATGTTACAAATGTGATTAGTGCCATGATGTTATTATTAGTATGGTAAGAGTTTGCTAATAAACAAAAAAGGGGGGAGAGGGGAGAGGAGAGGATTTTGGGAATACAAGAAAGAATATTCCAAGCAGAAGCTGTGGAGCAAGATAAATGGCAAGAGAAAGCAAAGCTGAGAACCAAGAGAGAAAACCAAAGTCACGTAAGCTGCGTGATGGCTGCATGATAATGACCCTGACTGGAGGAGGAACTGCCTGGATAAGCACCTGCATGCATGGTGAAGGGTGTCTGTATGGAAAGTTTTGTTGACACGGAAAGGAAGGTGGGAAAGTTACAAGACTAATTTGGGAATCTCTCTAAGGGATGTTAGAACCTGCAAGAAGTGGTTTGGATAGTCAGTATCTGAGTCTGTGCCTCAGACGCCACAGTGGGGTGGGTGTGAGAGTATGTTAGAGCGTGCCAGAAGATACGGGGATGTCCTTGGAGTGCAGTAGGGCATATTTGGAAATATTGGAAAGAGCTG
>NW_011239052.1:0-407 GCF_000146605.3 Meleagris gallopavo | reverse complement strand
TTGTAAACTGATTAAATCTCTTACAAGCAGTATTCTCTGCAGATCACCTATTTAGCTCACAGTGGAAAGAGATTTCCAAAGTTGTAAATGCTGGGCAAAAACCTTGCAGTTCTGTGCAGTTCAACCTTTGCGGAATCTGACATGCACAAAATGCTTTTTACCCTATATCTGAAAAGGACAGCATGCTTGTGTATCACATGAGGACTCAGAAGCCCTTCTGGTCCATTAGTTACCACAAGGAGTGTTAAACAACTTTCAAAATGAGATAATACTTTAAAACGAGCAAATCAGAGGCTTTAGTAAATCTCCAAATTACTGACTCTAGTCTTTTTTTCATTTGGAGATTTTTTCATTATTAGAAGGACTGTGAGATCACATAGAGAATATTCACTTTGAAAATAGAAGTC
>NW_011239051.1:0-469 GCF_000146605.3 Meleagris gallopavo | reverse complement strand
CTAGTTCTCATATTCTGCGATAAGCTCCATTCTAAAAGAAGCATTGTTACTGAGAAGTCATGTACTATTGTTCGTTTTTTTTTTTTTTTTTCCTATGAACATTTTCTCTTCCAGATTCTTTACACAGGAATAGTGGTTTATGCTCCATCACTGGCTCTCAACCAAGGTGAGTTTCCCTGCCTTTATGGCTACTCCAAATAACCACACACAATTCAAGAATAACTCAAGCAAGGCAAGCAGCTAAACAAGTCCTCTGAAAAGAAAATTCGTACAAGTTCTATAGCAAGGTTTTTGTAGTGCACCTAGAAGGCTTTCTGTTTCTCCTTCCCCAGGTCCCTCTCACACTAGCAGTTTAGCGTTTGCTGTTCTGTTATTTTGCACTCAGTAACAACCCAAAGAAGTTAGTGATGAGCAATTTCTCAACATCCTGACAAAGTCCACAGTACAAGTTGATGATCCAAGACTGTAT
>NW_011239050.1:0-492 GCF_000146605.3 Meleagris gallopavo | reverse complement strand
GCTCCTCGAATCCCATAACCTGAGCAGCCATGCAGGTATACTCTCTCTCGGCCTCTGCCAAAATCGCTGCACCAGGTCCATTAGTAGGAGTGTATGGTCTGGCTGTCACATGCAAATACGTTTCGGCAGGGGGCCATTGGTCAGGGGGCACCCCTGCCGGTCTATCTTGCACCTTTTCGTTTTTTGAGTTATAATAGGACGGAGTTGCAGGGGATCCGCCATGACTGGAACCTCTAGGTCTGATTTGGAACTCCCGTTTTCCTCTTGAACCAGGTCCGCTACTTCAGAGATATGACTATCGTCTATTGAAATACTACGGACCTGGCCTAGAGACTGTAAAACTGGTTTTTTTCCCATCAATACATTAAGTTCTTGCTCCAATTTGTCAATCCGAGCTTTTAGGAGCTGATTTTCATTTTCTAAACTACCTGATCTTGTCTCTGCTTGATTTAAAGCATTCAGCAGTGGCCATGCCACTGTGGATGCAGCTAA